>NC_092699.1:19242332-19542332 GCF_964275005.1 Diadema setosum | reverse complement strand
TGTAATATACGAAATAAATTATATGCATCAACATATGTACAATAATCAGAAGGAACGATGCGTATACATGTATACTTCGCGAGCTTTCAGAAAATAACTTCAATTTTGGAAAATAGCGATCCACAAAAAAGCTAAGCTTGTAGGACGTGGATCCCTAGATAACATGACACAGCTCTGATTTCCACTTTTGCACAAATTTTTGGATGGGATTGACTTTTGTTTTACATGCTTAATCATTGAGTGAAATTTCATTTCATTTGATAAATAAATAAGCAAAATATGGCCAACATTATGTTAACGTTCAAAATGAATCTTCAGATTGCTCAGCAAGACGGCGGCATCGAACATCGATCATCAAAGGCACGAATGCACCTGTGGAATTCTATGTACATCAATAAAAATCTGACAAGTTACTGTTTGAATAATTACAGCCAGTTGGAACTCCAACTTTTAAGCCTCCTTGGTATAACGCTAATGAAATATGATGGAACGTACTTAAAAGTGAGCTTGTTAATCGTAGGTCCCAAATTCTGAACAGAGTGTAAGATACAGATGAGGAGCACGGATGCAACGTAGGACCAAAATAAAGAAAACAAAAATGAAAGGCAAAAATACCCGGGGCAATAACAGAATCTTCTCAAAACAAATAGTGATAAACAGACAACCACATTCTGCAGACGTAAGAACAGTTGATTTGGCAATGTTGACAATAATATGGTGTAATAATACGATTTGAATAATGCTGAAAAAAGAACAACTCGACATGCGAGTCCTCGGAAGAGACACGGGAAGCATAAAGAGTGAACATACAAGCACTAACATTCTAAAAAGAATTAGAATTACCAGCCAGTATAGCACTGAGATGAATATAACATCCGGTTATACAAGCTCTTATTATCTTTTTTACACGTATAAGACTGTAAAAAAGTCGTGTTTCTTTAGAATAGAAATGGTACATGCACACCATTCATAGCTCATTCGTATTCACGCCTATCATATTAAGACGCATGTGATAGAACGGGGACATGTGCTTCATTTCTTTATACTATTGAGAGAGGTATGGCAGACCATCTCCTTGTTCTTATACTCTTCCCTTAAATCTTACTTACAAACAGAGGCAAAAACGTGAACCAGAATTTTAAATTGGGAATAGTGGACAGTTGCGGGGGTTCGGTCTGGGAGGGGTATATCTTTTAAACATAAAATTAAATCAATTTTCACCTTTAATACTTTGGTTTGACACATGATATATCAGCCTTGAAGAAAAGCCTTTTATCTTCTGCGTGCCTATACTAAATCATTGTTCGTACCTGTTATCTATATTATATCAAGTTCAGCATCATCCTTCGTTGATTTGAGTTGCTGCAGATGCCAAGAAATGGTCCCAAACTAACTAAATTAAGTCAGTGTTGCCTGACTTTTCTTCATCTACTGGTCAATAATGATTTGAAATCTAAGATCTAAGTGCAGCGACCGAACCGGAGGAGGTTTAGAAGGGATCTCCGCCAACACGAGGGACATTTTGTTCATTTACGGATCGAATTATTTGAATTCTATCTAAGCGCAGCGACCGAGCCGAGAGGGGGTGGGGTGGCAGAGCGTTGAGAGTGGGATACTCCCTCCCACAAGAGGGAGCTTTTACATTTTTAGAATAGAAATTTAACTATCTGTTACACATTTTTATCTGACCACATTTGGGACATTTTTCAATTAAAAGGATATATAAGAAAAGATCAAAATTCAGGAAAATGCAATATAACACCGCGTTTATTATGTCTTCACTGTGTCCTTTTCAGTTTAAGGAGGAGGATAGCGCTCACAAAATAAACAGCAGTGAATGAAGTGGTGACAGATAATATCACGATATTTGCCTTTCTCACAGTAGGATTACGAGAAGTGTATAATCAAGTAGACGACAAATAAAAAAGCAAACTAAATTCTGCAAATGTTGCGTGATTTTCTCCTTACAAAAAGTCGAGTTTGGATCATCTTGATAGCTTTTGAGAATCTTACTCAAAATGGTGGCGGGTATCCCATGAAGATTATTTGTTTGGATTTGGGATTAAGAAAAATAATAATAAAAAAAGCTTTTACATTACAGACATTCTGTGCCTTTAGAAACAGTTGACGTACATCAGGGACACAATGACATCGTAGGAGTGAAAGATTGAAGCCCTTGTGTTTAATCAGGAAATATGATCAGGCTGTTTGACATATTCTGTGTTCATTCGCGTGATTGCCATGCTCATGTATTTTCCATGTAGGATTCACTTCAGGAAAAAAATAATTTGTTGTTGTTGTTAGATCATGATTTTAATGCTAGATCATTCGCTCTGAAGGTATTCCCTGTGTGAAGTTGTTAATTTTCCAGTGATCTCATCTTGGCAAGGTAGGAGCAGGATAATTGTCTCCATTGGGGTGTTTCCAGGCAGCACTGAAAATTGAATGATAATCAAATTATTCTGTTCCGTAATGTCTGCCTCGGTAGTGATTGTGCATTTTTGTAGTCATTCCCTTTGAAAATTGAAATGCTGAAATGATTTGCTAGTAATGCGGTTACACCAATAACAACATAACCAATTTCACTTAATTTGAAAGAATGGGGGAATTTAAAGACGATGTTTAAGTCAACAGGAAACCGTTACGCGCTTTTCAGAAAAGTAGAGAAGGGGGAGAAGACGAGGAAGAAGAAAAAGAAAAAAAAGAGGAAGAAGACAAAAAGGAAGAAGAAAATAACCTGCTGATGTAGACTAAGATGACAGTGCTGGCTAGGGAACTTTTCACTGAGTCTCGATAGATCAGCCACGAGCCACGAACGTTAAAAGAATAACATCAGTATGACATCATATCATGACAAGGTTTGAAGGCACGGGAACACGAAATTGTGAACCTGTGTAATATTTGACGTCATCGTTTCTGGGTCCGACTACCATCTGACAGTTCCAATCGACCATTCAGTCTAGCACCAAGCACCAGCAGCTACGCAGAGGAGGAAGTTGTCTGGGAACAATCTCATCCAAAATGAGTCAGAGAGTCCTACTGCAATGTTGTGTCTTAACTGCTTCCTGAAATCATGGACCTCTGCTGAAATAGACCCCAAGTCTTCAGTGACGACGACGCTAGAACTCTGGCCAACAGCAAAATAATAGATAGGTTTGGAGACACAAATGTGGGAGGACAGATAGAATCCATCTGTACAGTACTGTTTGAGGTAGGGATTCGTGTCTTGAACATTCCTAAGTGAGATGATGAAAAGCCTCTTATGAAATATGAAAGAGCATGTAATTTTAAGAAGGATTCAACGTTTATTTGATGAAAATTGGTTTTCAAATGGCTAAGATATCCAAAAAAGTGCTAATAATAAAAGGCGACATGCCACAACTTTATTAGGGTCTCTTTGTTTCACCTTATTTTTGGATATCTCAGCCATTTCAAGACCGATTTTCATCGAATAAACTTTTGATACC
Organism: Diadema setosum; assembly: GCF_964275005.1. NCBI lineage: Eukaryota > Metazoa > Echinodermata > Echinoidea > Diadematoida > Diadematidae > Diadema > Diadema setosum. Next base: position 19,538,865 of record NC_092699.1, on the reverse strand, counting down.
CCTTAGAACTGCATGCTCTTTGACATCTCATAGAGTGGTTTTTGAATATCTCGCAAAACGTTAAAAGCTAAATCTTCACCTCGACCAGAACTGTACACACCCTCTAATCTCCATTCTTGTGAAGGGAGACCCTAGATGTTTTTCAGGTGTTGTGAAGGGACAGTTTTTACACCTGTTAGTTCAATTTCCCTTCCTTTTACAGGGCAATTCCGGGCCAGTTCAAAGTTAATCTGAAAAGAAAGAGAATGTTTTATGAGGACGATAGTGAAAATTTGATCAAAATCGGATGAAACTGAGGAATGTTTTGGGGTTCTAAAGTTTTGTAACTATTTACAAAGCAGTTCTGGAAGGGCAAGCATGAATATGCAAATTAGATGTCATTGCATCACAACTTACCATACAGTTTGTGCACAAAATCTTGAAATTTCTGTAGGTGTTGTTGTTTGTTTGTTTGTTTTTTTCAATGATGTCCCAGACTCAAATACTAGCAATAACAGACTGATATTTAATTTGAAGATATTCAGCAAAAAAATGGCAATATGATTGTGTTGTATTTTTATACCAGAAAATTTAAATTTTCGTCTGTTTTTGTACACGATCAATGGAGAATTTCGCATTTGTATAGTTCTATCAACTTTTCAAGGGCTGTTTTGCAAATATAAGCTTATCTTTAGCCCTTCATATCTTCCTTATTTTCAATGTGATTTTGATAAAAAGTTTCGCAAATTGTTTACATTTGTTTGAAACCTAGTCATTTCTGATCCAGGATTGCCCTCTAAATGTCTGTTCATCAATCTGTGTATGCACCTCTCTCGGAATACTTGTATCCCTAATGCTATTCGATCATCTAAGAATATCCATGTTACTTTACTTTATGGAAGTCTCACACTTGGATCAAATTGGTCCTCTACCCATATTTCAATTGAACCATAGAAATAAGAGGGAGTGGAGGAAATCAGAGAACTGCCAAAATGGTAACATCTAGATGTGATTGATTCGGGTACATTTCTTTACAAAAATATTTTAATGTATTGCATCTAAACAGTAAACATGAGTTTCTTTAGTTGAAGTGGTATATATTGTTTGTTTCGGTGAATATTTTCAAATGACGCGTTCTCACTTGTTCTTTTTTGTATACAGAATTGTCATCTTCCATAACAGGCTGTTGAGAGGAGTTTGACCTGGGAAACGCACTTTAAAATTGAAGTGTTGAGGTCAAAGAATTTTGTTCCTACATGTAGAGACATAACATGGAACAATTTGAATCGTTGCTGTTTCTTACATTTTTTTATTTATTTAATATTTATTCCAAATTGTCAACACAAGACTGTATGGTAAATAACCAACCATTTGGTTTGTTTGTTTTTTTTTTTTTTTTAAGATTTCACCTGTAGTTGTATAGTCACAGACTGCAAGCTTTCGTTGTCTCGTCTGTGCGCCTTGTTTCAGAAAGAGGCAAAACTGCTCTTCACACTGGCTACAGATCGGATAGCCGCCAGAGATGTCATTCGGTAGCTCACTCAGGCCCAGAATATGAAGTTGCTTCAGTATCACAAGACGTGTTTTCACTCTTGGTAGGAGAGATGAAGGCCACGAGATTGAGTGAATTAACCCCTCTGACGAGGTGATGTGTCTCCCAATAGGCCGCTGTACCCATCTCCCGCAGAATGCCCGTATATTGTATAAAGGGGAAAATACGTACAGAGCCTCTGTGAATCTGAAGTTGCTCTTCTTTTTATTATTATTATTTTTTTTTATGTTCAGAATAAGGTTACGTAGTTGTGGGGTCAGACAGGAGGGCATAAGATGCAATAGTAACAACGTTTGACCACAGTGAGAGCCTTTAACGGGAAATGAATAAGCGAATGCCTAAATATTCTGAATACACTTCGAAGTGGCATATGACACTGTTTCAATTCATAGCCGTATCTCATTGGTTGGTTGGTAAATGTGTTTCTAGAAGATAGTCATACGAAGAAGAAATCAGGTCATGTGTGCAAAAGTAGTCTAGGGAAGACGGCGTAATGTGTCCTTAGTGTAAATCGACTTCAAGCTTCAAATTACGATATGGGCTTGCCCCAATGAAATTAAACCACGGTCATTGTGTACGATCCCATCTAGTTACGATGCTGGACGACTTTCTTAAAAAAAAAAAAAAAAGACATTTGGTATTTCCAAGGAGCTATTACTAATAGCTCCTTGGTATTTCTTTGCCTTTCTATCGTCACGTCCATCAGTAAAGTTTTTAAGTTGTTTTTTTGTGTGTGTGTGCGACGTGCCACAATGTCGTTGAAATTTTGAATGCGTGAGAAAAGGGGGCTCTTATCTGATGTCCATTACCTTAAAACTCTTGGAATGATAAGACATCAAATAAAACTGGTTACCAGTAAATCGGGTTAGCGCTCATGTGAAGCCCATGCACTGTACCGCGGAGTCCTTTTACAGATCGCAGATGCAAGTCATTATCGATTATAGGAATAACGACAGCTAAGTGAGGAACGACAAAGTGCATCCATTGTGTCAACATGTTTATCTCAAGGCAACTGGTAGAAGAATTCAGAAACATTTTGTCATCACCGAACCTGGAGATTATTTGAGCAAGTTTCTTGAGGGGAATGTTAATGAGTGTATATCATCTTTGGCAGGGTGATGCCTGCATTATAAATCAATTTCTGTGTCATTTCACTCAGTAAGAAAGAAGAAATTATACAGAAATATTATATTTTTCATCTTCTAAAAGATTTTAATTGATTACGACATACTTTTACACAGGTACCGTCTCCTCACCCCTGCATGGTATTTCTCTCACACTCCTCTCAAACCGGTATTCTAAGGTCAAAAGGTTTACCCAGTCTGATGTATCTTTCTCTACTTACTTGTTCTACTGTAACGGTTACAAAAACTGCTTATCAAGACAGTAAGAACAAAGCGTCAACGATGAGAAATATGCGTTTTGCTATTCCACAACTAAAAATCAAAAACAAAAACTTTCGACACAAAGAGGTCCTGTTCAGAATGTTGCCTATATCAATATTAAAACTGGCTCATTCCGGAGTGCCGTTTACCATTTCACAACAGCGAAAAACGAACATTGATTTTTTTCCGGTCTGACTTCGAAATAAAAAGTGTAAAATGTGTCATTCCCAGGATTGAGAAGCTAAAATAAACTACCTGACAAAACAGTTCCCTTTCCCATCATACATGTACTACAGAAGACTCTTCACATAGTTATAGCTCTCTCCCACCCTCGCCCCTCTCGGTTTTCTTAGCACAACCATGAAAAAACAAAACAACTACAACAGAGCTTTTATCTTCTCCAGGCTGTGTTTGCATAGTGACATTCATAAAAGCATGTTGCTTACCCAGCAAAATTGAATCTCACTAAACCGGCAAGAGATACGCTCCATATATTTCCACAATCCATCCAGAAAACAAGTCCCAAAGGAACCTTCAGTCACCATCCCACAAGTGCCTTGTCTCTCTTCAAAAGCAAGTTTAATGTAGTATGAACGTATTTTGTTTATTCTGATCATGGTAATCCCGGGATTTATGAGTAATTGATTTCTTGTGGATTTTCGAGATTTCTTTAGGGACATCTGTTTCAACACACTCAAACCCATAAGAGATCTCACAACAGAACAAACGACGAAAGCAGACACACTTTAGTATATTTGGTACTTTCCCTTTTCGTTTACTGTTTTGAGCACAGAAAAGACGAGATTTAAACAGTTACAAAATACAGATGACAATAAGATGTACAAAATATAACTATACTTACTATAAATGATTATACATGGACATAACTAAAGTCAAGGAATTTATTGCAATCGTGGCTATTATATCGCAAACTTGCAGATGATTAGGCAACGTTGAAGTCATTGGTGTGGGGACGGAGAGGGGTGCTCTCCCGCCTCCCTTGTTTTGGTGAGGACCACTAGTCATCCACCTCGGCGACAGCTGAGGCAATCACTTTTGATTACGAACATGCTATTCAATATCTGTCCCTATGATCCCTTCGTTAATCTGCAGTCTCGATGTCCCGACTTTCCCCCACATTTCCCCTTCACCCACCCTTGCCTACTCAGTTTGCGGAAGCACAATGGGCTGTGATGGGGCATTATTGTCATTAGGGACATTTTATGGCATGACATTGTACGAAGTAGATATCTCAATTACTAACTTGGCTGTTTGTCACAGTCCAGAAGAACGATGGGTTCCGTTGTTTTCTCTCGACAATATAAGCTATCAATGAGACTACTAAATTCAATCTATGGAGTATAATTTCTGAGTCATGCGTGATGTACCTTCTGTGACAAAAAACAGACAAAACGAAATAGAATACAGTGTATGCTAATACGCTAAAGCACAATAAAACACAAAATGGACAGACCTTAGATTCACTTGAGCTGTTTCTATGGCTGCACCGGGTACACACAGTACACACATGTGACCTTAGTGCACAAAAACAAAAAGAATAGCAACCCACAAACACGGGTGGCTAAATGGAGACACTTGTATACGGTTACTTTCACCTAATGAGAGGTGAATAGTTCATGATCAAGGTTATGGGCTGGTCTCGTGCGGGGAAGGAACACGTGGTGTAGAGTGTGTCTTCCTATGTGATCGTGTTTGGTCGCATTCGGAATAGTTGGTTGATTGTCCGTTTGCCATAGATATTCAGTTTAGATTTAACATGCGTGTGCATGTCTTGGGGATTTCTTTCTTTTACAAGAAAGATGCACTTGGCGTATCTTTTTCATTTTCTTTATTTCACATAGTTCCCTGTGTATTTATTCCCGTCGACACTTTTTCGGAAGATTTTTCAAGCGCAGTGCATGAGCGGATGTCCCTTGCGGCTTCCGCTCATCACCATGGTAACGGTGAAACAGACATACTGTCTATGCGTTACATATTTGTTGCTCAAGTTCCACGCAACAGCGATCGTTCAACCAAGAAAACCCAAATAAGCACGGAATTCTGTTTGTTTGAAAATCGGGAAGAACTCACGTACACCTGCTCAATGCGTGTCAGAATGTCACGAGGGGGAAGTAGGTTGATTAAAGACGGATCACGTGACCAGCGTGAACTGAATGTTTGTCAAAGCGATTGCTGCCACCGCAAAGATTGATTTTCAGATCATGAAAAGATCGCATTCTGAAATAGATAATTAGTCAGGTTCCATGACATTTGCTCCTACGAAAATATCTCCGAGGAAATTCTGTACGCTAGGACAGTCATGTAATTCTACCCACAAATAATTCTCATATCAGACTAAAGCTAAAACGCTATCACAACTCTGACCCTAACCCAAAGTCCTTGGAGAAAACAACACCAAAGCAATTGTCGCAGGATCAAATGTAGGCATATCACCATAGATTGGTCATGCCATTTTGCTGTCATATTCTGTTAAGATATAACTCACTTCTGTATAGCTCTTGCATCTAGCAACATAAAGATGTTGTAGGCCTGAATGAACTCCATACAGTTTAAAGTGTTTGGTGCAACTCGAACGTGGGTGGATTGACAGACGTGCCGTTTATAGATTATAGGCAGCAGTGTTACAGAAAGTGCAGTGATCACTTTCGGTCATCAGATGAGGATGCGTTATCCTTAGTTTGGGGATGGGGATGGGGACGGGGATGAAGATGGTTGATTGTTGATTAGTAACTAAGCTGTGTGCAAAGAAAAGTGTGAACAGTTAAAGGGATAGTACAGTATTGGTGGAGATGAGAATTGGGTTTTTAACTTTTTACGAGATACCAAGAAAACACTTATGATATAGTACAGAGCATACCATTTTAAGAGGAATTCAAGGCTTATTTGATGAAAATTGGGTTTGGAATGACTAAAACATCCAAAAACAAAGTAAAACAAAGCAATCGTAGTAAAGTGTGGGTCCCACACTTTACTAGAATCGCTCTTCTTTTGGATATCTCAGCCATTTCAAAACCAATTTTTATCAAATAAACATTGAATTCCTCGTAGAATTACATGCCCTTTCATATGTCATAAGAGGTTTCTCATTATCTCACCAAAAAATGTTAGAAACCTGAAATTAGTTCTCAACCAAAACTGTACGATCCCTTTCAGAAGTGATTAAAATCAAAGAATAAAAATGTGATAGTTAAGTTGTAACTAATGAGCTGATATCTATTGTCCAGTGATTGTCATTTGGTAATTTGGTTACCAACGTGTCCACCATCTGCCCCTCTGCAGCGTTCACTGTGTCGTTGTTCACTTCATTGGACACTGGGGTATTTCTCTGTCAAGATATTCCTACGATTGGGAGAAGGAGGAATGACACCAATAAAGAATGTATGCATTGTAAAGACAGTAACAGTTGTCACGAGGAAGATATCATTGGATGCCGAGAACACCCCTCACTGGGTGACATTACTGGTGTATAGGATGACGTGTTTTCGCTGATCTTTGTATCACTTTCTCACACACTTGTTGCATGTTGTTTCAAGATCCATACAGGGATGCAGCACGTGAACCTCTTCCCCGGCAGACCATGTTGTCTACCACTGGATGAAACGACACTAGCTCAAGCTCTCAAGAGGCTCGGCTATTCTACTCATATAGTGGGCAAGTGGCACCTTGGGTACGCCTGGAAAGACTGCCTGCCCTCGCGGCGAGGATTCGATTCCTTCTTCGGTGAGTTTTGAAATTCCAGAGATGAATAAAGGAATGTATCCCTTTCGTAAGAAGATAAGAAGTAATAAAGATAATTTGCCCTTAAAGAATTAAAGAATGAAACAAACAAAACAAACAAGACAGGGGAAACAAAACCCACGGGGGGGGGGGGGGGGGCTATATCTTGTAACTTTGATGGAACTTAAATGGAATGGAACATGATTTAGTCACCTCCTCAATGAATTTCATCAAGTTTTCCCTTCCATTTCGTCCGGAGGAGCTGATCCGACTGCGTTAAAATCTGAGCTTTAATTTCGTGAGCTTGTCATTCATGATTTGTTCCTTTTTTTTTTCAAATAATTTTGAAAATAAAGCATTTATATTCGTCAGTTGTCACTGAAATACGTCTCTGCCTCCCTAGCGATTGGGAATGGAAGATCGAATTCGTCAAGTGTTATATGAACATTTGTTTTAATGGTAAGTCTGATTTTTAATCATTTGTGTGAGTCTTTTGAATTGTTAGCTTGAAGTAAGAGAGTGCGTGCTGTGAAAGAAAAAAAAATGCGTATTTATGTATGATTCAAGCAACGTAAATGTGAAGATTAAACAATTTGATTAATAGCTACAGCAATATACAGTAGATACATATACAGAGGACGGGTTTGAGTGAAACTGACGAAAGTGAAACAAACAAACAGACATATACACAAAAAACCTCATTTTGAGGACTAAATGAAATGATGACGAAAATGGTCGGAAAACAGAATTATTTCTTCGACGAGTTTCCGTTATTATTATCATCATTATTACTTAATTATTATTATCATCATCATTATTTTGTATTCCTGTTATTTTCATATATACAAGAGCTGTTATCAGGAAAAAAAAATATCTTCAGGAATGCCAATCAGAGGGCAGTTTGGTCCAGAAAATAATCATAAAGAGTGCATGTTTGTGTATTGTGAGGTCTTACGACTATGGACCCTTTCTTTAAAATATGATTACTGTAGTGTGAAAACCGCCCTTTCAATGAGACAAACAAGCCTGGGTGATACTTCTAATTTTCCCCCTCCATCTGCCTGCCTGAAACACAGCACGATTCCCGTCTTATGTCGTACTGCTTCGATAGACACGCACTGGCTCACGTCAGCAGCAAGAATAGCGAACGCGACAGACTGAATCGGCTCGGATTGTATTGGAGATGTGGTGCTCTAATTGCATCATCGAAATAAAGGAAACCAAAACCCAAAGGGCAATGTGGATTGAGTGAAAGCAGCATCATTAGTAGAACACATCAGTGAATATTTGAGGAAAATCAGACAATCGATGCAAAAGTTATCAATTCTTAAAGTTTTGGTGTTGTAATGACTGGATAAGGAGACTACTAGAGTTCATGACGTCATGTTTGGGCAACAATATAAAAAATATACAGAGAATTCCACAAAAATGTATTTTTTAATGAAAATTATACGGTCAATCAACTTGATACTGACATATTATGTTAAGGGTGGCGAATTATCCCCCTGCTCTCTGAAAGCGGCTAGTCAAGTGTTATTCCATGTTTACGCTAGAAAAGTGAAAGCATGTGGGATTTTCTTTATATTTTCTTTATTATTGTTGTCCACACATGATGTCATAAACTCAAGTAGTCTTTATCCAGTGGTTTCAACACCCAAACTTCAAAAATTCATAACTTTGCATCGATTGTCCGATTTTCCCTAAATTTTCACTGATGTGCTCTACTAATGTTGCTGCTTTCACTCAATCTATATTTCTTTTTGGGCTTGGGTTTCCTTTAAGTGTACTTGCACACAAACACAAAACAAACACACAACCGCGCTACTGATGTTATTTCATTACCCTAATAATATTATACAAACCATGTTGATCTTGATTATTTTACTCTGTAGCCTTATAGTAATTTTGTTTTGATAGTGATAAAGAGGAAACGTAAAAGTAAAAATTATGATTATGTTTCATTGCAAGACCTAATTTTCGGTGTCCAGGCAGTATCAGCCATGACATTAATTTCGACGAGTCGTGAAGTCCAGTAACAAATAAGATTCAAAGTGTTAGTTTGATATGACATGTTATGCCGTTATAACGCCAACGACCTCTTTTCCGAAATATATAGTATTCTTTAGTAAGACATGTTTATTTGTGGAGGTACATTGGAACATTCTGATTGAGATTCAATTCAATTGACTTCTACAAACTGACAGGCAACATTATGGGATCAGCTGATCATTGGTCGCACAACAAGACATCCTTCTTTGACAACAAGGCTGTGGTGGGCAAGTCCATGTACTTCAATGAAAGGCTGTATTGGAAGCATGAGGGCACTTTTTCAACCATTCTCTATACCAACAGAGCCAGACAGCTTATCAGAAAGCAACCGCGGAATAAGGTAGGATCCTAATTGAATACGCTTGTAACTACGGAACCATATTAAAGTTCTGTGTTTGCTGTCTAAATGCATGGAAGTTTTGAATTGCCTCAAGATATTTTCATACCCTTGATCCCCACTTTGTTATGTTACATTCATGTCAACTGAAGAGAGAAATGTGAGTAGCATTGACTCCCACAAGCAACATGGTGGGGTCAGATGTCCCACTACCGTCTCTCTCAAAGGTAGAATTTAAGAATATTTTTCACACAAAATGCGCTGACAATAAGTATTCAGAGTCAGAGTGAAATACACGACCAAAATCGATACTACTTTGCACAGCATTCGTTTCTGGCATTCGTTTCTGACAGAGGATATGACAATGTCACCAGACATTTCTATTTGTTTGTTTGTTGTGCCATGCATTGCACATATTCGTGTAAAACAATGCAAAATATTGCGTTATAGCGCATGATGACTCAGCAGAGTGTGATGATTGTACTATTACCAACACCGCATTTATTTTGATGTAGCAACAAATCGAAATACATTCTTGCATCTGTTTAACTTAAACTTTGCATCAGTTCAACTTAAACTTCGCATCAATTCAGCTTAATGTCTGCTTGAGGAGATTCCGGAATGCAGTCTATCATGTGATCGACTGTTTGAGAAAGATTCCGGAATCACATATATGTGAGAAGGAGCATGGACCGAAACTGTATGGGTACATTCTTTCCGAAGTTTAGCAGGTTTCAAGCACTGCTGACTTAACAGGTTGGCCAATACAGCTGCCATGTAATAAAGCCATCAGAACGGCTATAGTGCCATAGTTCAAATTTTCCAGGAGTGACGTACTGTCTGTGCGCTTTCCTATCAGAGAAGGCGTATCATGATATATGGTGACCTTTGTCATATATAGGCTTAACTCTATGATTTTCTAAGAACACAACGACCCTCACCCTTTTCTTTTACATTAAACATAAGATAACTGCCAACAAGGAAATCAGAATATTTCACCGTTCACAACGATTAAAAGAGAAATATTTCATCTCGCACATGAATTGGACTAAAAAAAGAAGTGATTTATAGGAAACACAATGTTTAGCATTTTGCCTACGAAAAATATGTGTATTTATTCGACACTTTTGCTTGTCCTGATGTAAACCTATACGTAGTGAGCGAATCATTTTGTCACATTTACAGTCATTCTTACGCATCTGGGAAATGAATTGAGGATGAATAAGAGCATGATTTCGAAAGTCCAATTTTAGCTGTGACAGAAATCAGTTGACTTTCATGAGTTCTTATTGATATAATAATATATTACTCACAGGTAATATTACAAGATGATCAATGAACCTTGAGTTTAATCCTGATGACTCCAACAACAATAGTGCACATCTTCACATCCAAGAACTGAGGATTCGTGGACGTTTATGCATGAATTACCGTGTGTTGTGAAGCACTCAGAGTAATAATATTGCATAACTATTGTTTAGCAATGAAACACAATACGCATCATGTCAAAAATGACTCTAATAACATTGTTGTTGTACCTTCCACCCTCCCCCTCCTTTTCAGCCTTTATTTCTCTTCATATCGTTCGAAGCAGTACACACGCCTCTCAATCCTCCTCATGATTACACGGACCCTTACAATGACATCATCCAGAATTCAAAACGAAGGAGATACGCCGGGCTTGTTAACATCCTGGATGAAGCTGTAAAGAACATAACAGAGGCGCTCAAGTATAACAATCTCTATGACAACAGCGTTATCATATTCACAACAGGTACACGCTTGTCTTGTTTTCCTTCTGGCCCCTTAAAGCCCATTTCTTAAAGGTTGAGCTTCCTTTCTGACTAAATGAGAGGACATAGCATAAATACTAATGAGAATATATAGCATCAATAAAAAAAAAAAATCTATCACCAGGGTATCGGCTGTATTTACCTCGTTCACTTAATATGGCAGACTCCCAACACACGAGTTGGATGCAAACGAGGCACAACACAGAGGCAAAGTATATAAGATGATATTCATTATCCTAATGTTTACCGGTAACTGGTTTCAATGCCACTGTAGTGCTTTGCGTTGAATGACCTTCTATCACGTGTCGACAAGACTATTTTGCTTACACATTGTAACTGAAGAGTTCCGCCAATCGTGTATTGTAAGGGAGTGTGGCTGGTGGGTTGATTTGTTCTTGTCTTATGCTATCTAAACAAATAACGGAGTTATGATATTTCAAACACACTTGACTAAATGACAAAAATAGAAGTAAAGACTAAAATGATAAACATACATAAGCACGCGCACACACAAAAACATACATGTACATGTATGTACTTGGACACGCGTCACTTTTTTTTTTGACTGTACAAGATCCACGTTAATATACTGATCATATTACATTAATATTATCATCCAGCAAAAGTCCAGTGTGTGTCGAGTAATTTTTTTTTTTTGGGGTCATTATTAACATTTTTGTTGTTTACCTCGATGTTTCCAGCAGATGAATGTATGATATATACCAATAACATGGAGACAGAAATAAACATGTAAAATGATTGTTTTATCGACAGACAATGGTGGAAGACCCAAGCCAAGATCAGTGGGCAACAACTGGCCCCTCAGGGGTGGAAAAAGTACCCTCTGGGAAGGTGGGATTCGTGGTGTGGGTTTCGTTCACAGCCCATTAATACCCTACGATATGAGAGGCACAGTCAACCGCGAACTCATCCACGTCAGCGACTGGTTCCCTACCATCGTGAAAGGTATCGCTGGTGGGAAGCTGGTGACTAGGAAGCCTCTCGATGGTGTCAACCAGTGGAAGACTATAAGGTTGGCATTTTGGTCAGGGCTGGCTGCAGTCCTCTTTGCATTTCATGTTTTCTCTTTAGCGAGCTTCATGTTTTTTTTTTTGTGTGTGTGTGTTTTGTTTTTTTCTTCATTTTAATCATCTTATGTGGTCGTCACTCTGCGGTATTTGTATTTACAGTCGTTAGCTCAAATTTTCTGCCATGCTTATATGAATTTTCAGCTGTTTCAGCTGTAATGTAATCAAGAAATGTCCAGTTGTCATTCGATTTGGTTTGAAAGGTAGGAAGAAACAGTTAATATTTCGATGAAAATTTCAAACTTCAGTGCCAATCTAATATCAAAGTACCTTTGGCCCTCCGTTAATGATTTTTATTCCAAGTCATTACGTCAGCTATAAGAGTGACCAGTGATTATGCCAGTCCATCGACATGGTAGAAATAAATTTGCAGTTATATTCATGCATATGGTAGTGGTGATGGGTCAAAGGTCAATGTCAAGAGTAAATTTACTTTCAGGATATAATTTTCCAGCTGGGAATGTCTAGTGGTATTATCTGGTAAGGAAATCAGAAATACAAAACATGGATTAGTCGACTGTGTGCAGAAGTCAAATTTCTCTTATTGGTAAATGATTTAGCAACTGCATGCAGTCCCGCCCACAAAGGCCATCATTACGAAATAAGAATATGATAATACAGCCACATTTACATAGTACAGCTCTTGTCACTACAGTCTCTATGTGCTTGATAATATCAAATGACAGGTGAGTGAATACAGGTTTATATAAGCCTTCATGTATTCACAGCTTTCTAAATGCACTCTACATCCAATATGCTCAACGAATATGCCTTCTTATTCACGACCTGCATGTCATTATAGTCGGGCCAGTTGTTCAGTATTGCTGTGCGCAGTATTTATTACGACTCTTTGATAATTATATTTTGATATGAAAGATGCGATCTAACATGTTTTATACAATTTCAAGGTAGAAAGTCTACGAAAGACCTGTGTGCAGGTCATGGGGAGACTTCGCCTCATCTAATATGCCTGTCACTTATACAATTGTTAGTGATATCCCTATTTTTCACTGTTTGATATTGATGAGACTTGTGCTAAGTAACGTCGACATTGGTGTTAAGTTGCTATTCACTGTAACGCATTTTTGCTCCTCAGAGGGTAAGTATCGTTACGGTCCTTATCATCTTCAAGGCACGAATACAATGTGAAGGTCCTTTATCACAGATAATACAGACGCATATTCGCACGATCGCTTCCACTAACAGGATTTCTGTTTGATCAACTTTTACGCTGACGATTTCAGGGATGGCCAGTAGAGTGTGGTATCAAGACTGACACCAAACGAGAACGTGTATGGCAAACACAACTACCGTGGAAATCTCGCCTTGAGAAAAAAAAATGAGGGAAAATAGTAATTTTTGGATAGGAGGGCTGCAACAAAACGTGATGTCATGATAGTACAAAGATGTAAAGAAAATAATTATAACAATTTTTCACGAAATGCCATTATCAATTAAAAGTACGCATTCTCTCGACTTGATGCCATAGCTTGGTATTCTCCCCATTTATCATTTGATGGAGGTATATAAGCCAATAAGATCTCTTTATTATGCTCGGAATATGACGACATATCGAATTTTCTTTGTATGTTCTTTATATTGTTGTATGTTTCCACATTCACGAACTGTTGTAGCCTTCCCATCCGGAGATGACGGCACATGAAATTAATAGAAACAACTTTTGAACCTATTGTCCCAAATTCTTCTAAAACTGCACTGGTGTATTTCTGCATTTATTGAACCTACACGGTTGGGGTAAATTCCATTCAATTCCTGATTAATCGAAACTGCTTTGAAAAATTGCATAAACATCCGCGACTTTAGCGAAGTTGAGAGCGCAGCAATATGAGCAAAATGTTTAAAGGACACTTACGGGATCAAAATAATGCCCATGCAGGGTGATTTTGATGAAAAGTGTCTCTGTCAAATTTTACAAAGTGTGCAGGTTATCTTCATCACGATACAATTCCATTGCTCATGTAAAATTTAGGTGAGTTCCACATTACGTCTCTGATACTATTAAAATTTAAGGTAACACTACATAATACAGCTTTTGACAACGGAAGAGTCACGAAATAATACTTTAATTTTGACATTGTCGCCACTAAAACCGTATTTTACCGTTCCCGTTTCCTTAGGAAGGGCGCACAATCCAAGAGGAAAGAAATACTTCACAACATTGACCCTGTGTACGTCCCGGCTGCTTGGACCAGCGAAAATGAGCGGCACTTCGGCAAGCTGGAAAACCTTCCTTTCAACGCCACTATCAGAGCATCAATACGAGTGGGCAAATGGAAGCTTTCTACGGGATTACCTCGTGAGTTCCTTGACCTCGTCTGAATCATTGTATGCGTTAAATAAAATTCTGCATTTGTCTGTATTTAACTTTTAATGATTTCAAAGTATTTAACGTCAAGAAGTAAACATGCACATCTGATCCTTTTTCACGCCGTGCGACATTAGCATTGTATTGGATTCCCGTTAACACCAATATTAGTAGGTTTTGCCCCGTCTTGTGGCAAATGAAATAGATGCACATTTCCAGAAACGAGTTTGGGGCTTTCGTTTGCTACTTTGTCCTTTAAAGACATTTCACAAGTGCAATTAAGATGCAAATCTCTAAAACTTAGTTGAGTCTGTCTATTATCGATTTTAATTCACCTTTCATGTTTCTGGTACATGTACAACAAAGCCATCTAATATTCATGATATTACTCCGATGTTTTTATCAGTAGTTTTCTCGGCGTCGTTCCAACACTCGCAACTTTAAATTCTGTCAGTTGTCTTGATGCCAGAGGTAACACTCACGGCTGATTTGAATATATATTTCATGTGATATATCATAAACCGCAAATGGGGAACTACGAACTTAGAGCGTAGTATGGATATGGGCGTCACGTATTATGTATAATCATTATGTTCACTTGCAAGTAACATTTTCATTCCCATTGTACATTATGTAGACGAAGATTACTGGGAGCCACCTAAAGAATCTGGTCTGCCGACCGAGACCAATGCAATTCGGTGGAGCACCCCTGTGCGCCTCTACAATATACACCGCGACCCCAACGAGCGACAAAACGTTGCGCGCTATCACAAGAAAACAGTTTATCGCCTGTTGAAGAGACTTCAGGACTACCAGAATACTGCAGTGAGACCCATGTACATGGGGGAAAAAGACTGGAGAGGGAGCCCTGAGCATCACGGAGGAGCGTGGGTTCCTTGGATGGATGTTTGACGCAGTTTACCAATTGAGTGCTGTGGTGACATGGAAAAGTCCTTAAGTACCTAAATACCAGCAGTAGCACTGGAAACTGAATGCATTTGTAAACTGAATCAAACCAAATCAAGCAAGCCCAAGACACAATTCGTTACTTGGTATTCTGTGGAGAGAAGATTGAATTGCAGGGAGGGATGGATGATTGCAAGACTAGACGGTCTCATGACACGTTTTGGTCTGTCTTCGAAGTTTATCGCCATCTGATCACGAAACTTTAATAGATCTTGCTTGAGGTATAAACAAATGGACATCCAATCCTGTTGTTTTATCTTGATATGTTTGTCTTCGTCTACTATAGTCTTGCATGAGACAATCTAACGAGGTATTTGATCAAGGACTATGATATATATATACAACAATAGAATACATTACAACTACTGTAAGCGTATGAACATGGCAATAACACAAATAAAACTGTTGTGTGATCATTGTCACTTTGACACCAACACTGAATATTTTTATTACTAACGTCATGCAATAGGCCTACTGGTCTAGATCAAAAGTGAATTTCATCATCCTGGAACCAGAAGACATGACGATAGTTTGAAGCTATCTTGTGGGGAAAAAGAAAGAAAGACAGACAGACAGACAAAAGAAAAATATATGTATATATAAATGAATACATGAATAAAAAGTATGAATGAGAAAACGATAATAGAATAAATATATAAGTTACAAAAAGAAGTAGAATTGTTCATGTAACTTTATGCCTTGTGTTGATTAATACTTCCATGATATCCAAAATGCTTTATCCATTATTGTAGTCAGCGAATCAATGAATTACTAGTAAATTATTGATGTTTATAATGTACATACCTTTAATTTGTTTTATCTATCTTGTCACTGAGTATATCTTATTATTAGTTTCGCAGGTATATCTGTATTCACACCTTTATTGTAACTACGGTAGAACAAGCTGCTGCATTATTCCTTCTCTTGTTACGTGCAAATGCTCTCAAAGTCGAGATATACAGATATTTGCCCTTTTCGTCAAGATTAACGGCGAGTATTTTACAAGAATCTTTGAGATTTAGATGTCATAGCTCTCCTTTCAGCTCTTTAAACGTTCAGCTTGTTAAGTTTATATTGCTAGTAATTCGAAGAATTAAGTCCATTGAGATTTCTGATTCAACGAGAGAGATTAAACCCGTCAATGATAGCTCTCGGAGAATGCCCCCTCCCCCCTCCACAAAATTGTAAATTCTTAAGATTCACTTACTTTGTTTACATTATCAGTAAGGATAGTTATCCTTTTCGGCTGGTTAATTACCGCTGTATTTATGTGAATCTTGTGTTCATGCCTATGAAACTGTGAAAGCGCCTACATACAGATGTACAGTGAGTAAATGCCAGCGTGAATGTTAGACAGTATAGAGTGTTTAATGCTGTGGTCATGTCGTATCTTTTTTTTTTTTCTAATGTAGAGTGGTCTGTAATCATTTATGATGTTGGCAACTGATTACGTGTATAACCAGGCGGTTCGAGTCAGAATCATCTTTGATGAAGGGTTTACACTAAGTCTGCGTTCGCACAATGTATGGTTTGCCAAAGATACATGAACTGTGAATATGTTGTCATTAACGTCGTTTCTCTTGAATCAAGTTTGGCTGAGCATATTTTTTTTTTATCTAATACCCGAAAAGGACATGAATTGTGTCCTCGTATGAACCTTCAGCCCTCGTTCACTGTGTGTTCGTTGTAATGATTGAGTTCATGTGTTTTTTATCTCTAACTCTCTCTCAAATCCTGTACCCTGGTTAGAACTCTGTGGTAACCATCATAAAACAACAGCAGTAGTAGTAGCAGCAGCAGCAGCAGCAGCAGCAGCAGCAGCAGCAGCAGCAACAACAACAACAACAACAACAACAAACTGTTTCTGATCGAGTGTAACTTCACAGTCTGCAAATCGTACAACTAAAATTATTGCGTTACAGATTCGGAGGTTGGTCCATCCCATCATGCTGTAGTAATATCTTTAGGACCGATGCATTGACAGCTGGGCTTTTACAGTCACGGAATGCTTAGAAACTGCTGATGACAATTTCCGTGTGCTGAGGAGCCTTATATATATATAAATATGGTAATTAAATTCGTTAGGAAGGAAAAGGACTATTTAATACCTGAACACAGTGAGATGATCGCTTTTATTTCTTTCTGCAAGCGGTAATCATCATAATGACGAAATTAGTTTCATCTCTGCTTAGACACTTTGCAGTGAAGCTGCATATAGATATATGATTATCGGTACAATGTATTATACAGTACGGATTCAGTGTCTATTCATTCCCATTCCACGGGTATATACATCGATTATCAAAGACAAAGAGCAAATGGGTGAAGCTGTGCGCTCGTCATGTGATTGGTTTAATTTGATTTGATATTATTTGAATTTTTCCCACTCTGTGGTCACAAAATAAAGAATCAAACATAACGCAGTGACAATGATTATTAGTTTTTTTTTTCTTTCTTTTGACGTACAAATATAATCGAAACATATAGTACACCTGAATAAAGGATACTTTTGCAACAAATGGTAATACGAAAGTCATAAAAACGGGGGGGGGGGCTAAATTAAAAGAACAGTTCGTATTAATAATTAGGTCCCCAAAATCACTTATCACCAAACACTTAAAGTATATATATACCAAAATGGCGTTGATTTAAAAGAAATAGCAACAACACAACTAAGGCTGAAGCTCCGCTTTATGAGAAAGAGATATGAAGAGAGGATAGGAAAGAAAGGGAATAATATGTTAGACCAGTCGTGTGCACTTAACCAGTGAAGGATGAGAGAAGCGAGAGACGCACCACGCTAGATAATAACAGCGTTTCGTCAGTAATGTTCAGTCATGAAGGAGTATTAATTTTTCTATCGCGGCCTTGGCTTGAGGGGAGAAATAAGGCGATGAGAACGTGTGTATCTAAGTGATTCTAGAATTCAGAAAAGACCCCATGCAATATAATTAGTGCGCAATGGATAATGGCAACTTGCACTGAATAAAACAGAATCTCATTCGTGAAAAGTTTTGATGGGCTAATCAGGAAGTGCATAATTATGTTTTTGTTTCCTTTACGCAGTAGTTTGCTGAGTGCGATGGCTTTATGGATATTCAATTTACCACCGGAAGAAAGTTGATGACGTATCTTGTTAGGCATTTGGATTATGTGACCTATAGAGTTTAGCCACTTGCATAACTCTTGAGATTACCCGTGAGTAGTATCAATGCTCTTTAATCCGTCCTGCTTTGAATTGTACCAGCTGGTAGACATAATGGGACATTCCATACAAGTTCAAACCCATTAGTCTCGGCGCCGATGCAGGCTAGTCTCGATTGAAGAAACATAAAGAATGTTTATCCAGCGGCTGTTGCTGATTTTTCTCTCTAACTCCTCTGTAACAGTTATCAGATTTAATTTGACATGAAGAGATGCTGACACGGAAGAGACATATGTAAACCTGTAAGCTCCTAAACCCCCCCCCCCAAAAAAAAAAAAAACACCACCAAAAAACCCCTGATACACCACTTCGTTGCATCCGCTTGGCTACTCTTTACCCCCACACTTGCAAGGTTCTTTTTCATCACCTTAGGTAAAATTACTCGCGTTTGATGGAACTTTTGATTTTGATCATATAGCTGATAAAATATATGGCATCATGGACATTTCGACATTTGACTGAAGTTTAACGAATGTCAAATTAGCTTGTGTGAACACAAGATTTCGTTGTTGTTGTTGTTGTTGTGTGTGTAATTGAGTTTGTGTGCATATTTATTATCCGAGAACATTAATTTTCCTTTTTGGCTTCCTTTCTGACAATTATTTTAATCTGGTGCTATAATATTAATGGGATAAACAGAGGCGATAGTCATGATAGCGGGCCTATGCATTTACACTACATTAAATTTTGACGTCATTCAGTGACTTACCAACTTTGGTGGTATGGTGATAATTTCCGTCGTGTTTACTCTAGCAGTCAGTAATGACGTGCTTAAGGATGTGTCTTTATGACTGCTGGATCTCTGTGAATGAGATATATGTGAACGACTTAGTATAGCAGACTAAAACTACGACAGACCTCGAGTCGATCTTATCAATGAAATCAGCTTTCTCACTCTTCCATGGAGTAAAATGCCTGCACACTTATATACATCTGTACATGTATCTACATAATAATCTTCTCTGTACATACGGAATGTAGGTTTAAATTTGATTGTTTTATTCTGATATAAAATTTAAAATTGATACTAAACTACAAAATTTAAACATGTCCATGTCGAATATTTTATTACCATAAAAATGACGACCGATCTCTCTCTGTTATACATATATACACATGCAAATCAATCAATCAATCAATCAATCAATAAATCAATCAATCAATCAATCAATCAATCAATCAATCAATCAATCAATCTATCTATCTATTCATCTGTCTATTTATCTATCCATCCATCTTCTATATCTATCTAAATACATACACATGTATACAATTCATGAGTCACATAAGGGTTAAAAAAATAATAACATGTGTACACTAAAAAGAAAATAGTAATTGCCAAGAATTTCGCGATTTGCGCGCTCAGATTGTTCAAGAATCGAACATGTTTGACATCAGCAAACACCATCAACAGCTAAGTGTAAAGATGAACAAATAACTACAGTTGTACATCTGATCATGGAGTTACTGTAGCGATATGCATGCTGGAGTGAAGGTACCAGGTTGGAGGGTAAAATTCTGTTGTTGGGGTCTTGAAATAGGTCGAACTCAAGCTCAGGGCAGCTCAGCAGACAAATATCACATCTGATTTCGTCTGTCAACAGCCATTGACATAATATCTTCCAACATCGTGTGAACTTTCGTGACCTCGAGAGAGGACTCAGCCGTCAAAATAGAGCTCGTGGAACCGAGGCGAAGTGGGTGTAGGGAAGTGAGACTCACTGGATATCATCCTGATCTCATGAAAATGTCTCTCTCGAGGTGATATTCATCACTCATGGTCATGTGCGAAGTTCAGAACTACGAAATTGATTTGGTCTCGCCTTGCTGCAAAGGATCAGACACAAGGACACACGGCGACCAAATCCTCACGACCAACGTGAAGTGTTCCTTTCTATTTCCCAGACTGCAAGTATCTTACAAGATCGTCATGACTAATACATGTACTCATATTTGCGTTCGGTATGTTTTTTTGTTTTTGTTTTTGTTTTGCTTCAGATATCTATTTATTTGTACTTTCTCAAATTGTGTAAGGCAAACAACACACAGACACACACAGACACAGACACAGACACACACACACACTCACACACACACACACACTTTCAAAGGTTATGATAACCACATGGAAAAGTTTAACGTCCCAACTCCAGGCTATCAAACCTCTTTGCCCTTTGACACTCATGCAGAAAGATTATCTA
Source organism: Diadema setosum (assembly GCF_964275005.1). Taxonomy (NCBI): domain Eukaryota; kingdom Metazoa; phylum Echinodermata; class Echinoidea; order Diadematoida; family Diadematidae; genus Diadema; species Diadema setosum. The sequence goes on along the minus strand of NC_092699.1, from coordinate 19,518,246 downwards.
ATGCGATTTCTGTTACATTTCCTTTAGAATAAATCTAAGATAATTATAGTCACAAAATGTTCTTAGTTTTTAGCAACCTTGTTTTTCCAGATTCAGATCAGCATCCTCTATCATCAAGTGGATCTTTTATTCTTCATACGTATTTTCGCTAGCTATACTAAAGCTCTTATGACAGCTGTCCTAGTATATATTCAATACTGTTCAGCTATTCTTTTGTTTATGCAGTAAACGATTGCATGACTAATCTTGTTACTCAGTTTATTTTGGGGTGGGGGAATTTTTTTTCTATTCAATTCATAAAGAAAAGAAATAAAACAAAATGTAATATGATATAAAGCATGCGTAAAACATTGTTTAATTTCAATCAGGGAAAAAAAAAGAAATACAAAACGAAAAAGTGAATCACATAATAAGATAGTATAACTAAGAACACCTATGCATGCTTTGAAAGATAACAATAAAGTAGGTATGGAAAAAGTGTGGTCCACTAAAAAGCTAGGCTGTAGATCACTCAAAACATGATAATGTATAAGTATTTCTGTTACCACCTGCCCAAGTATTGACAAATCCTTGATCTTAGTTTTTTATCGAATGTTTTAATGTGTTTAGAATTATTCATGCATTTACAAAAAAAAAAATGAAAGTGAATGTGATTTTGCGCTTTATTTTACGAGTTTGTTTTGTTGCTTCGAGGTACACTGTACTGTAAAACGGGGAAAACCCTGGAAAACGAACAAAAAATTTAGAAACTGTAGGCAAATTTCAGTAATGACGTAATTTCTCGAAGAAAGTACGATTTGTTTGTATTCTTATTATATAGAAAAAACTGAGTCATTGTGACATCGTACACGGAAAGGTATTAGTAAGAAAGGTCAGAGAAAAATATACGTTGATGTAAACGGAGTCCAAACAGAGATTTAAAAAAAGTATGCTGACACACTGTGGTCAAAGATGGCGTCCTAATCTTCTGATGACGTCATATAAAAAAATCTTAGCATGGGAACCATGCAATTCCGTTTTCAACAATACCGCCCTCACTCCAATTTGTAAACTTTTTTTTTTTTTTCGACTCATCTATCCTTGGGAATTTAAAAGACTTCTGAGTATCTTAGACACTATCGATAGTAACATATTGATCACTCATTCAACTATTTCAGTCCAAGCTAATGTCTTCCATATTTTTTCAAGAACTTGAAGAATATATCACGAGATTTTTACAGACTCTGAATAAAGTAGAAAAAGACAATTTGAAAATGTGTTTTCATCACATCCAAAACTCGAATAGGCATCGGGAATCGGTCAATTTCCTACCTGAAAGGTAGTTATGACATAACATGGCTGAAACGAAGATAGAATAAGAAATGAATCGGGGTATGGTATGCAGATGTCTCTTATGGGATATTTAGATCATACACATACTTAACTATGATCAAACCATTATTTTTTCCTTTCATAAATTCATCACAATTTGGAACATCTCAATTACAAAATTCTTCTTCAAACTGAAATTATCCCAACAGAAGACGACTTTTCCAAAGTAACCTCCAAGAATTGATATATTCTTTTTCTTTCTTTTTTTTTTTTTGCCTTCCTTTTGAGGTTGCACTCTTCATATTTTTTTCTTGTCATAACCTGAAGATTCAGTCGCTATGCTGCTGTTATGTATGATAATGAAACACCTCGTCCGAATGACCGAGGTTGGTCAAAGCTGAAGAAACAATATTTTTTCTATGTGTTCATCACATTTCAAAAGGAATCATTCCATTTGAATGCATAGATCACAATAGTATAGAAATATCTGAGTGAGAGCTGTGAATATTGATGGGTGTTTGTGTGTGTGTGTTTGTGTGTGTGTGTGTGTGTGTTTGCGTGCGTTTGTTTATGTTACTTTTGGTGGCAACCATCAAGACTACCATCTTCTGAGCAGTGTAAAGAATTTAAAAAAATAATAATAATGTACAGAAAATATACGAAATAGTCATCAGAACCAAACATTATAGCTGGCGCTGTTAAAGGGGGTGGTATGATTTTTGTTGATATGGGGATTCAGATTTGAACTTTTTGCTAGATAATTAGGAACCACTTACATGAAATGTTAAAGAGCATACTATTCTGAAGGGAATTGAAAGTTCATTTGATGATAATCAGTTTTGAAATTGGTAAGATATCCAAAAACAAAGTGAATCAATGTGGTTCTATAAATTCATTTATTCATTATTTTTTTATTTCATTCTCATTTTCATTTTCATTTTTTTTTTCTTTCACCAAAACATAACACGAAGTAAATCACAAATGCAATCATAAGCATATATACATTACAAAGTATGACAATGGTAATCAACAAACTTACAAGATATGCACACATACTGGAATTACAAATTTATGTTTGAAGGATGAAAAAAACGAGAACTGAGAGGTCCACTAAAAAGCATTGCTTGTCTATAGATTGTGGACCACTCTACTGAACACTCTAAATGAAAGGTGCAGGGCCCCACATGTGCCGTACATTTTGCGCATTGTCAGATTCCATTCAAACAATGGTAAACAAATTACAACAGTCACCCTGCCTACAGAGAAACGATAATCTATGTCGTTTAACATTGTCATCATTGTAGGAAACAAAACTCTTCCTCCTTGGCCAATTTCTAGACAGCGAGAGTTAGACACCGCCTATATTCCAGCTAAAAGGAGTGCATAACGTTTCATCGTGCCCGCTGTCAAGAGCGAGAGGAGTAAAAAAAAAAAAAATCCTATGACATGACCCGTGTTTCATCTCAAGCTCTATAAGAGAGATGTAAAGAAATGTGCTTGTGACAAAGAAACCGACACAGAAGGTCATATTATTCATGTTGCAATTCATTAATACATTTATTTGATTTTAACTCGTCGAATTTGTTAGACGTCTAAAGCATAACAGGTCAATGGTTAGAATAACGAAGAAAACGAAGAAAACAAAGGAAATGATCTGTTTTTTTTTTCAATAAAATTCATAATAGAGCGCCACAAGTACCTGTGATGCTACATACCGACTGAGTCTTGATAAAAATATTTTCACTACACGTGTCTGAGCTACTTTCATCGAGAAAAACTTCCAATATCTTCGATTTCATAATTCGTGCGAACTACATCAGTACCAAAAAGTGAGAGCTTATGTTGCCATAAGAGACGAGATTTATATTGTATCTAACATCAGATGTGAGGATTATCCCCGTTGATATTTTTCTCGTAAATGTTTTATGGCAATGATTGTAATCATTGTCCTTTTCTTCCAATTGATACAAGGTCGTATCTCTCTTGAATTTCTGAGAAGATAATGTGAACACAAATTAGCGCGCTAATTGTATCGCTCTGCTCGAGAAAAGTTTTCGAGTCCAACTCGGGAAATTTCTGAAATAGCGGGATAGTAGCGCGCTATTTGATAATGTGAAAACGCCTCATCCCATCATGCATAGCGTGTGTGACCCGATCGATCGAGGCAAACTGCACACAAATCATGAGGAATTTTTGAAAGTGCACACATTACTGATGTTGTTTGCACATTCTCAGCTGTCGAATTAGCTCGAAAAATTTTCGGGCTAATTCTCTTCGGGCTGATGTGAATAGGAAATGAAATAGCGCGCTAATTCGCAATCGCGAATAATATCTCGAGCTTGGATTTTTATCGGGCTGATGTGAAAACACCTAGTGGTTCGTGGAGATTAAAGGCAGGAGATGAAGTCACACAATGAGCTCTTGTTCAATTTATGGGCGAGCATGCTGATATGTCTCCTTATAGATTGGGCACTTTTGATGCCAGCTACGGGTCTGACACATATCATAATGACAGATGGGTGGAGGGGGGGGGGGGGGGAATCGTCCCCCCTCGATTCGAAAAGCTTAATACTCTTATCATGCAATTTTTGTGAGCATTTTTCGTAGAGTTTGTATCTGTGAACCTTTTCAAAGAGTAACATATTTTTGGTAGAAAGTTTTCAAAATATTGCACCAAAATGTGCACCTGATCGCTGAGTTTTAGTTCTAAAATTGAACAAGCTCCCTCCCCTTTCGGTCCACCTCCATAATAGTACACATGCAGCGGTGACGCGCACGCTGATCAAGGCGGTGACAGATACAACGACTTAGCCATCCACATTTTTCCCTCCTTTGTTTGACTAAAATTTTGCAAAATGATATTTAAAGAAAAAAAGTATGTACCATCGTTGAAATCTAATGATACAAATGTAGAAAATCCCTCCATAAAACTACACGGTGAAGACGCTAAAGTGGCAGAATGCCACAATTTAGCCATTGATGTTGTCATCAGGGGGGTGTTTCATCAACGTTTGTCGGCGCTGACAACTTGAATCACCATAGTAACAGTCAGTGACCAGAGCATATCAGCCAATCAAAACTAAGGATTTTGCTGAAATTGGTCAGCGCCGACAGTTGTCGGCGCTGACAAGCGTTGATGAAACACCCCCCAGATCTTTTTTGTAGGTTTTCCCGGTCAATTTCACTCTAGTTCCTATTCCGAGCATTCATTCACGCATTCCACTCTCGCAGCACTGAATCGGCAATCAAATTCAATGATAGATCCGCCATTCGAATTCACTATCGGAGCATTCAAATTCACTATACTATAGAAGCATTCAAATTTAAGAGAGGAGCACGCATTTCAGCAATAGACGTTTTCACATCAACCCGATAAAAATCCAAGCTCGAGATATTTTTCGCGATCGCAAATTAGCGCGCCTTTTCATTTCCTATTCACATCAGCCCGAACATTATCAAATAGCGCGCTAGTTCGCATTAATTATCCTGCTAGTTCGCATTAGTTATTATGCAATGTTAAAATTTCCAGAGTTGGACTCGAGAAATTTTCTCGATCAATTAGCGCACTAATTTGTATTCAAGTAGCGCGCTATTTCGTGATCGGGTTAATTTCCCAAGTCAGAAAATAGCGCGCTATTTCGAAACATCGGGCTGATGTGAAAACGCCTAATGAGCATTAAAATTCATTTCAAGCTGGCGACGGAATCTCGTCGGTCATTCAAGTTCGTGAATAGACAACCATGTTGCAAATAACTGCATTCAATTTAAAAGAAGTCCTGAATCTACATGACTGTAGTTGTATGTGTTTTATGTGTATTATGTGTTTCTTTTTCATCTAGCTTTGATTGTAGGCGTTTTCACATCAGCCCGATGTTTCGAAATAGCGCGCAATTTTCTGACCTGGGAAATTAACCCGATCACGAAATAGCGCGCTATTTGATAATGTGAATACAAATTAGCGCGCTATATCGCTCTGATTGAGAAAATTTCTCGAGTCTCGGGAAATTTCCGAAATAGCGGGATAATTTGCGAACTAGCGCGCTATTTGATAATGTGAAATCGCCTCAAGAAATTAGCGCGATGCATCCCATCATGCATGTCATGCCTAGCGCTCTACTGGTATACCCGACACTGTTTGCGCATGCTCAGCTGTCGAATTAGCTCGAAAAAAATTCGGGCTAATTCTCTTCGGGCTGATGTGAATAGGAAATGAAATAGCGCGCTAATTTGCGATCGCGAAAAATATCTCGAGCTTGGATTTTTATCGGGCTGATGTGAAAACGCCTATTGGGATTTATGATGAAGATTATTTATTTTGCAGTAGAGATCCACCTGCTCATTCTAAGATTTTAACTCGGGCTTCATGAAAAGGAATATACAGGTACATTAGGCACTGTATATGCCTTCAGACGAAAATACTATGGAAGGTTGATTGATACCTTCGAACAAAAACAAACATTCGACTACATTGAAACTGGTAACATGAACACTGTGTACGTCTTGTTTGCTGTTTATTGCTATCTTATTGGTTTATTTTTGCTATGTAAGATCATTGTGTGTTAGTTTGTCTTTGAATAATGCATTCTCATGTGGTTAGTGTTGGGGCGTTGTCAGTATGCAGTAAGAAATCTTACAATCTAAAATTTATTGAGATGAAAAACAAAGAATACATGAAAGCAGAACAATTTGGAACCTGTAAACAACCATAATTACACTATGATAATGCAAGCCTTCATTGGTTGTGCATGCCCTTTCTCATTTCTTTAAAAAAAAAGTCTACTCCATTTTCCTCGTTAAATTGATTGCACGAAGTATAGGAACTTGATCGCCTGAAAATGAAATTGAATGCTCCAAACAAGCTCATCGGGACTATCACAATCCCATGACTAATATCGAATGAATTTGAATGAGCGTGTGGGAAATTGAACTCCCGGGTGTGAATTTGATTTGACGAAAACGAAATAGAACTCCCATAAATGAAATTGATTACTCGGATTCTGAATTTGAATGCCCGAATACTGTATTTTCGCGTGCGTGCGCTATGTGAATTTGACTGCACATTCATGAATTGGAATGACAAAAGTATGAAATTGACCGGGAAAACCAATATCAATACTAATTTTCTCACATTTTTATCGAAATTTTTTGCGAATATTCCACCAAAACTGTGTCCCCAAATATTGAACATAAATTATTGAACTTCCTCAGCTCAACCCCCCCCCCGTTAAAAAAAAGAACAAAATAAAAGAAACGGTATTTCTAACCCCCCATCCTTCGTGGTATGAAACTGTCCAACAATAAATTGGCAAATCCATCATGCATTAGAAGACAGGCGCAGAATCATTATTGCTATACTTGTAAGATAAGAAAAGATTTGGGATCAAAACAGGAGGATTGTATATAGGAGGATTGCACAGACATGGCTGATTTGTAGGATTTGCATTTCTGCATTTTTGCATTTTTTTTTTTTGGCACATAAATAATAGTAGGGGCCTATAATGCACATTTGTCATGTTTGTCTGTGTTGCTGTAAGTGTGCGTCGGTCTGTGTGTGCTCGTCTGTTTCTGTCAAAAATAATAAGAAATGAAAAGTGTGATGTCATCAGGAGATACAGCAGACCAAAAGTTGTATTGGCGTAACGGGCCATATGAAAATAAAGACGGTATGTCGCTATTTTTTCTTTTAACCGCCGCATCTCACAGTGAAGCGAATACTGTACGACTCCATTATTATGGTGAAGTACCAAAAACAAAAACTTGTAAAAACAACCGAATGTTCTAAAAAAAATAAAAAAAAAATCATGCTATTTAGGCTTACTACACACGCGGATTATTTAATACAGACAAGCGGATAAATCGCAAAAAAAAAAAAAAAATGACAGTTGTGAAACTCAAATGAGAAAAGAGGGCAATTGCGCATGTAACAATTCGTACTGCAGTGTGTGTAACAATACATACTGTGAGACAATGCATACAATGTAGGCCTCGTAGCATGCCTATGTTTAATAGAAGTGTGTAACCCGGTGTTCTGTGTTAGCTATTTTTAGGGATGATGTCATTCACATAACTAGACAATGAGTTAGGGTATGTGGAAGAACCTGGAACCTTCACACGTATGTAGCCCTAGGTTGGAGGTTTTTTTTTTTTTTTTTTTTTTTATTACAGAATATTCAAAAATGGTTGAAAGAACCTACGTATCTAAGCCCCAGGAATTATAAAGTAGGTAGAGTAACCAACACCTTCGCTCTGAACGTTACGTCGCTGATTTATTAGTTGCCAAAGGTAGCCCAAAACCCCGAAGATTTCACAGACATCGAAACAACATTTTGTTTGTTGTTGTTGTTTCAGCGAAATCAACAGTTCCTCAAGCTGCTTCGAGGTAACGCTCGCTTCGGGGTCTTCCAGTGCGAAGTGAAGAACGATCCCATTGGCTGATTTAACGTCGCTACACTAATTCATATTCACAACACAACGTAATAATTCACATCGTGTCATAACAGGAAAAGCTATAGAACGAAATTATTGATTTACGTCGTGTCTTAACTATAGAATTACTAGATGACGTAGGCTTAATTGTTAACGTCGTGGCATAACTTGAATTGCAACACGACGTTCATTTTTAGCGAAGCGTATCGTTGAGCAGTAGTTCGGAATAACGTGAAATAATTCCAGTTGCTATACACAAATTTACCCACTCCCATTTTATTTAGACTCGGATATATAAATTTGTAAATGATTTGATTAGTAAACGAGAAAATCACTCAACAATAAAAGAAATCATTATTTCCTTATATTTGCTAACAAGAAAATAACAATATCGGGATATCTGCCACCGCTCCATTCACTACCATTTATTTTATCATTGAGGTGAGCGCTATCCATCTCAATAGACGTAGCGCACGGTGAATATACGCACGCGCGAAACAACAAGAAAGATATTTAACGGATCCCTGAATATCTATTTTCTACGTCCTTCTATCGATTTCATGTAAATATGAAGTTACGACAGTTTTAAACATTTCTATCATGTCTTTATGTTACCTAAAAAATACTGAAACTTTATTATTGTAACTGTTGTTGTTACCCATGATATTCAACAAAAAGCACAGAAATGCTATTGTCCCTTCCTTATTGTTATGCCTTGCTTTAAATTGGTTATTTTTTTTTCTTAAGAAATTTACTTTCCCTGTTTTTGGTGCATAACAAAATCTATAAACGTGTCTAGCTGAGCGATAAAGAAAAGCTTGTCTCGTTCAAGTAGAGAAGGTAATACTGGTGAAAACGTGGAGATTCTGCAACGAAGTGACATAATTCTTAGGTTCCGCTAATCTGATATCGCTGAGATTTAAAGGACTACATTTTTTTTTACAAAATATAATTTTAGGATATATATTTTAGATATTTGTTGTTCTTTGTAATACTTTCTCCCGCCGTCCCCAAATCCATCCTCTTTCTCATAAAACTCTCTCTTCCCCGTCTCTTCTTCTTTCTGCCGCTTATCTACTTCCTATCCCTTTTCTAACGTTCATTCCGTCTCACTCGGGCTTACCGGTTGGATAATCCCCCTTCCCATCTGTAAATGCTAATGGGTCTACTCGTTTTCTTCTCCAGTGTTGCTGCCTTACGATGCCACTAATCCTCACCAGTCACAGATGGTTATTAAGGTTATTTTGCTGTACGTATACATAGTAATCGCACTGCATTCTTGCTGCTCTGAGCGTGTTTGAAATAGCAGAGAAAATGCAGGGGCAGATCCAGGAATTCCGTAAAGGGGGGGGGGGGGCGCAAAAATATTTCTGGTGTTACTTCCCCTATTAATCAGCTGACAAGGCCCCCCCCCCCGCCCCCCCCAAAAAAAAGAAAGAAAAAAAAAAAAGGGGAGGTGGCGCTCCCGTGCCGTTTCTCGTGCCACCTCCAGGTTTCATCGGCTAACGAACAAAAAATTATAGCAGAGAAAAAAAAGAGAAGAAAAAAGAAAAAAAAAAGAAAAAAGAAAAAAAAAGAAAGAAGAAAAAAAAAAAAGAAAAGAAAAAAGAGAAGAAAAAAGCAGAGAAGAAAAAGACAAAAAAAAAAATAGCAGAGAAAATGCAGGGGCAGATCCAGGAATTCCGTAAAGGGGGGGGGGGGGCGCAAAAATATTTCTGGTGTTACTTCCCCTATTAATCAGCTGACAAGGCCCCCCCCCCCCCCCGCACCCCCCCCCCCAAAAAAAAAGAAAGAAAAAAAGGGGAGGTGGCGCTCCCGTGCCGTTTCTCGTGCCACCTCCAGGTTTCATCGGCTAACGAACAAAAAATTAAAGGGGGGGGGTGCGCAAGCGCCCCTTTCATTTTCTTTTGTTTTAAAACAAATTAAAGGGGCGCGCCCGGTGCGCCCCCTGGATCCGCCACTGAAAAGCGACAAAGAAAACGAAAACAGAACGTGAAAGACGGCATCATCGTATTTGTTTCTCACTCTCACAATTCGTGGAAGATGTTTCATTATGTTTGTCACTTTAACTATAAGTGAGAACAGCGGTGACATTTTTTTGTGAATGCCGAAACACCTTTCTTGTTTAACTATTATTTGAATTTCCTGTTGAGGACAGACATTCATTCTACTGTAATTGAATATTTAAGTTGACTAATTTTGTGAAATACAATGCATCGTACAGAATATCGTAATTAGTTTTGCTTTCACACACTTTTTCTCGTGACTTATCTTATTATCTGTTCAGTTTCACTTTTTTATGGCCTCACAAGTGAAACTAAGGTAAAACAAACATACTGTTTCAATTCTAGTTTCATTCCTCTTTTCTCTAGAATCAGACAAGCAGATGATTTCAAATTAATAAATATTGCGTCACGTTATTTTCAGTTGCCTTTCATCGACGTAGATTAGCACCAATATTCAGTCTTTCAGTTGAAGCCATGAAAAACAATCATGGGCAATATACTCAGGGTTGAAATCGAACCTACGATCAGCCTGATGACTCGCAAGTATCTACTATACCAAACTTCCGCTCAAAAGCTAATGCTTATTCTATTTCTTTCTTTTAAAAAAATCATGGTTGTTACTACAAAACACATTGCTTATTTACGTCGATGAAGCGCAAATTGACGATAAATTGCAAGGAGATAATCATTTCTTCGCCTTGTCGAGACAACAGAAAACTATACACGGTCCGCTCGTCAAAGACAATTCATAGCAGCTGCATGAGAATCTGCACTCGTTCAATTTGTTCATTGTTTATATTGACAAAATGTTCGTTGACAATCTTCCAAATATTCCATCATAAATGTGCACCAGATCTTTGAATTGCTATCATAAAAAATGCACAAGCTCCCTTGTGTGGGAGGGTGATATCCTCCCCCCCCCCCCCACGCTGTCCTTACTCGGTCCCTCTCCATAATTTGATTATAAAAGACTTACAGTACTCTTTCAGGATATTCCAAAACAGGTTTCCGAATATTCCAAAAAAAAAGTGTGCATCAGATCGTTCATTTCAATTCTAAACATGCAAAAGCTCTGTCTTGTTTGAGGTGTTATCCCCTTCCACTCCGTCCACATCCACAGACTCAGTACAAAGTGATGACACACACAATGCAGATACCGCGATTTAGCATTCACATTTCCCATTTCGTTTTATTACTTTTTAGATCGAAAAAATCCTGATTTTTACCAAATTGCAAAAGTGAATACCAGATCGCTGAATCTTAGTTCTGAAAATTCAAAATTTCCCTTCTGTGCGAGGGGAATAACTACACCCTCCCTCGCTTTGTCGCTCCGCTCCCTCCCACATATCCTCCAAGTTTTGCCCCCCCCACCCATCTTGAAAACTGGTCGACGCCCCTGGCGTAGGTTATCAATTTTACTGCATCATCGTTTCTATCTGCATACTATTATCGTAACATAAATGCTGTCTTCATTCATTCTGCACTGTGTGTTTTGCCGTGATAAACTCTTTCTAACCCAGTCGAAATGATCCTGAAAATATAGATTATGTCATTGTATTTTACCATTATACTCCAGTTTGCGTCAAAAGTCTCCGGTCGCTTTTCAGCATGAATGTGCGCAGTTCACACAATTTTCACCTAAAGCGATTTTCATAAGCAAAATGACACACTCAACCACAAATGCGAGAGCGTGAACACACGAACACATCAAAGCATGCGATCTGAATTGCTGTGCTTCAAACGACTGTTTGGCGTCATTAATTTCACCAGGAGCAGTCAACGACTGGAAAGGTTTCATATCACTTTGCTTTATACTGGGGATCTGAACCAAGTTCCGTTTTGCCAGATTGTTTAGCTAGATTTCGCGACAGAGAAGGGGAAAAAAGGAAACCGAAGCATCGTTATGACTACCCAGTCGAGTTACTACACACCTGTCATCCACGCCACGAATCGACAAAATGAGATGACACAGGTTCATGGTGACGACGTCGTGATCATCGTCCTATACACTTTCGTGGTCGTTCTTGGTATCCCAGGCAACTTGACAATTCTCCTGACTTACGCAAGAAAGAAAAAGCTGTTCAGCACTGACATCCTGATCATCACACTGGCCTTGGTTGACCTGGTGGCTAGTGTTCTGGCCTCCTTCCAAGTTCTCCGCTCCAGCTACCCGCCACTGGTGACAACTAGGCTGTGCATTTCGACCCACACAGCAGAGAACTCCATCGCTATCTCTTCTTTAGCTCTGATGATGGTCATCAGCATCGATCGCTACTTGGCCGTCTGCCGGCCTTTCCGAAGGCGCCTAAGCCGGAGACAAGGGATCGTCATAGGTGTGGCATGTGTCGCTCTGTCACTAGGAGCAACAAGTCCTCCAGGTATGTTCAGCTGGCCTGGGTCAGTTCGCTCGGATTCTGCATGTCTCAGGGATATGAATTACGACAGAGCTCTGGTTCTCGTTGGCATACTGGTCACTGTTTTCGTAGTCTCTCTCCTTGTCACGACCATCATGTACATCAAGGTTTTTATCTTCTTGAAAAGTCGAGCGAAAATCCACGCTGACCTCGTCGGCATCGACCACAGCCGCGGCCCCTTAAATGATAATCAGCCTTCAGCTGATAATCAGCCAACCTCACGCATTGGTTCCTCGCTGTCTCCAGATGTCCGTCCGGACGTAGGACGGGCTCAAACTCTATCGATATCGAAGATGCTTCATGATAGATTGAAGACGAAACCAGTGGAGATAAATGGCTGTCAAAAATCCGACTCTAATGATAGCAACAGAAGAGTCACCGTTGCTCCGGCGCTGGCAGGCTTAGGGGAGGAGCCATCAGTGGCGGGTCCCTCAAATCAGCTCGATGTACCCGTGGCATGGAGGGAGCCACGGAGAAGGCTTCGAATGGAACCCAAAAGCATAGGAAGAAAAACAACGTTGATGTTACTCGTCGTGACTGTGTATTTCTTCATCAGCTGGTCGCCTCGCATCATCGTATCGGTAGTTTGGCGACATCTCAACCGACTGAGTGTGACCGACAACTCTTTGACACTGTTTATCACCATACTCGTTTCCCTTCGCAGCACCAACCATGTCATAAACTTCTTCATGTATTACCTGGTTAATACTAATTTCAGGAATGCAGTGAAAAAGTGCTTGAAGTTTAAGGGACTTGGAAAGCACATCTGGTAGTCATTTTCATCAGGAGAAAATTCCAGTAGAAAAAAAAAAATCTCATCGAATGGTAGGTTGGTAAAGAAATCTATGATCAAAGTGGCAAATTGATTTCCTGAAACCATCGGCCCAAATTCACGAAAGTGGTACAAATGAAACCATGGTTTAAACCATGGACAAAAACCATGTAGCACCAAGTGTCGCATGGACTATTTCGTTACGAAATCAGTCATTTCGTCGATAAAATGATTATTTTGTAACGAAATGGCAACATTTTGTAACTAAATGAACAATTCGTCCACGAAATTATAATTTCTTTAACGAAACGGTCATTTTGTCAACGAAATTATCCATTTCGTAACGAAATATTCCGTGCGACACTTGGCGCTCCATGGTTTTTGTCCATGGTTTAAACCATGGTTTCATTAGTACCACCTTCGTGAATTCGGGCCATCAAGTCTGAGGTTTGATTAAGACAGGTCATGTAATTAATTGCTAATCGCATCTACATAATATGTCGGAGTCATGCAGAATGAGAGAAATCTGATTTGCACATCATCTTTAGGTCGTGTCCAAATACTGAATTGATTTGATTTTTTTTTTTTCATTCCAACCAGGTCATGATATTTGCACAATGGTAATTTTGCGTCTGGAAAGTCACCTGTTGAGTCAAGCTGGTGAGGCAAGATTTTGCTAGTGGTGAATATCCCTCGTTATTTGATCATCCTTTCACCATGTTCACCTCTGCCTAGGTATTACGTGAAAAACACAGTACTGTGCAATGATACTATTCAAGTTTAGTGTGGAGAGGACGAGATTTAGTGCTAAGATTATTCAAGCTAGGAACCACATCGGCGCCTGTGGAACTGTATCGAGATAAAAAGCGTGAGTATATTTCGAAAAAAACAAAACAAAACAAAACCCAACAACAAACCCTACGTTTTGTAATATTCAACACGACGTTTAGCCAAAAGAGTGCATATTTGTATTTCATGAAAATAAAGCACTGTAGATCGGAATCCATTATTCATGGTGATGACACCCACATAGTTATGTTTGAATGTATGTCAACATGTATTCATGTACATAAATTAGTATGCTAGTAATTGTGATGATTAGAGCACTCCCACGCACTGTTACAATACAGCCTTGCATAGGGAATCAATGTTATGAATATATTTTACTATCACAATTACGAAAATCATCTGTCATGAACTTTACTAGGTTGCAATGCAGGATGAATAAAGGCCATGTCACACCTTTCCGGGCAAGCTACGCGGGCTTGTTGTGATGAGGGATTTTCCAGCACGCAGGAGAATTTTCCGCGGGCGAACAAGAATGTTTGCGAGTTTCGCACTTGTTTCTTACCTGCTAGACGCTTGCTACTTACCTTCCACTTGCGTGTATTCCATGTAACCTATGTGAGAGCTTTGAAACCGATCCGTTTTCTGTTACGAGCGACTTATCGGTACTGAGAAGTACCTGCGTTGGAGTTGCCTGTGAGGTGCTGCCGGTAGTGGTCTCCTACTGGTGTTGTGCGTGTACCTCTGCGAGCGAACCCCCACTACTCACTCGGAACAAGTTTTGAGCATGCTCAAGGCCTTGTCATACCGTATCTGGGGAAGTTTTGCGGTTTGACTTGCGGGGAAACAAATTTGCTACCCGGAGCTCTCTGCAGTTGGTCCGCACCTGACAGTACATAGCGCGTATCTCGCATGTAGTTGCCCGGAGGTGTGCACGCAAGTGCGATTTAACCGCAGCCAAGTTTTGAGCATGACCAAAACTCTTTTTCCGGGTGAGTCGCGGGGATGCCAGGAGAGGTCCACGCAGAACGCCAGTAGGAGGCCCTTAGCGGGAGCACCTCGCAAGCAACTCCCACGCAGGTATACTTCGCAGTCCCCGTTATGCAGCCAAGAATGACATTCTGTGGGATTTTTGCCATTCCTTCAGAGGAATTCCTTCACTGACTTGTCAGCCCCCACGCGCCTGGCACACAGGTCACACAATATACCCGCAAGTAGAATTTAAAGGACAAGTTCACCTTCATAAACATAAGGATTGAGAGAATGTAGCAATATTAGTAGAACACATCAGTGAAAGTTTGAGGAAAATTGGACAATCGATGCAAAATTTATGAATTTTAAAAATTTTTGTGTTGGAACCGTTGGATGAGGAGACTACTAAGGCTCGTGATGTCATATGAGTACAACAGTATAAAGACAATGGAAAGAAAATTCAACATATTTTCACTTTTTTTCACATAATAAAAGAGCACTTGACTTGCCTCTTTCTAAAGGCAATGGGAATAATATTACACATAACATATTTCAGTAGCCAGTCAAGGGAATGTGTACTTTTTTCAAAAGATGAAATTTTGTGAAATTCTCTTTATATTTTCCTTGTATTGTTGTACTCATGTGACATCATACATTGCAGTAGTCTTCTCATCCAGCGGTGACTGCACAAAAACTTCAAAAATTCATAACTTTTGAACGGATTGTCCGATTTTCCTCAAACTTTCAATGATGTGTTCTACTAATATTGCTACATTCTCTCAATTCTTATGTCAATGAAGGTGAACTTTTAAGTAGAACGCGTCCGGCAAGTAAGACACATGCACTGACTCGCCCAAATCCTAGTCCGCCCTCGGAAATTGTCCGGTATGCTGGAACATCCCTATACGCAACAAGCCCGCGTGGCGGGTAAAAAGATTTGCGTGCGCACCTCCGAGCGACTACGGGTGAGATACGTGCTAGGTACTGTCATGTGCGGGTCATCTGCGCGGACCTCCAGGAAGTAAAAATAATATTGTCCTTCGCAAGTCGCACGCAAGGCTTGCCCGGAAAGGTGTGACACGGCCTTTCGTAGCCTTTCAAAGCAAACTGCGCTGAAGCTGCTTGTAAAATGGAAATAGCAGGTAAAACGGTTTCGGTGATGGTTAATATAAAAATTATTTGTAGGTAACAGGCAAACTGGCGTACATGGTGTAATTACGTTATCATCGATGATACCATGGACCTACTACACACAATACCTCATGGACTATGAACGAAGGTCTTTCTTTGATCCGACCTGCATCGCCGCCACCTGCATCTTGAGTACATTCAGATGTTTGGACAATGACGATTGTGTAATCGTTCATCGTCACTGACAAAAGAACCGTTTCCCTCATTTCGGTTTTATTTCGCCGAGGTGCCTTTTCAGACTTAACTGCCTTTGGGAAATCGACAATGATGGGGAGCAGCAAACCTCAAATCATGACAAATTTCGTGTCACAAAATTAGTAATTACTTAAGTGGACGCTTGCGGACGTGCATGTAAACGTTGTTTAATGGTAAGACATACGTGTCGTCTACCATTACTGCCCATGTTTACTCTGAAAAAATGTACAAAAAATGGGATGGGATAAATTAGATTACAAATTGCAACCATTGCAACTGATTGACATTGGAAAATTGCAACCAACCTGCCGAAATACTTACTTTCTCTCGTAAAGTAAGTGCATTTCGCAAATGAAATTAACCGAGCGATGATTTCCCAATGTATACTACAACTGCACATGCATTTTTCTTGAGTTATAAGAGAGTTATCTTCTGCGCATGTAGTTTTTAGATATCTCAAAGCGCCGTCTTGTTTTTACTCCAGGCTGGATGTCGGTGATGCACGATGAGATCAAAGCAGGAAAGCATCTTTATTATTGTGACGCTTTTCACAGAAACAGGTGTTTGAATTCATAAACGAGCGATGTATGTCCATGTGTGGTAGGTCCATGATGATACATCCCGTAAGGCGTCATACTGTAGTCTCGAAATTGACACGAGACTTTAACTTGGTTAAAGGCCGATCAAAAGCCAAAACAAGTACGATCTTTATTGTTAGCAGCCTGAGAAACTCCACCGGCGGTTATGTCATGGCACCCCTCGCGAATAATCGATATTTATGCAATCAGAGCAAAATCTGAACATTTCCTTTATCATGTGTCCATCTTTTGCTCAACTTCTGAACAGTGCGACACTTGCATTACTGTTATTAGCAGAAATTGCATTAACAAAATTGTCAAATTCGGCTCTGATTCAAGTATAAACTAGCTGTCATTCGCGAAGGCACCTTAAAGGGGATGGCTAGTAACCGATCAGTGGGAATCAGTGGGAATGCTGAGGGATGATTGTTCCAAATCCTTGTGGGATTAATTTAAGAGTACATTATATATCTACTGTTGTGTGAAAATTGTTTGCTTCAGAACGATCTCATATTCAAGTAATGTGCAGATTAATGCCCCGTCACTGACCAGGCACGCTAACCTGGAAACATTAAACTGCACATTACATGAATATGAGACCATTCTGAAGCAAATAATTTTCACACAACAGAAGATATATAATGTACTCTTAAATGAATCCCACAAGGATTGGAACAATCATCCTCCAGCATTCCCATTGATTCCCACTGATCAGTTACTAGCCATCCCCTTTAAGCCATGACCGCCGATGGAGTTTGATAGGATACTTCAGCAATTTCCTGAGCGGCGGCAAAATCTGTGGCATGTTATGAAATAGTCTCATTTTCATTTTATGATAAAGATTCATGATTATCTTCGTGTAGCCTTCTGGTGTGATTCGATCGTCATCATGTGACGTTCTGTTGGCGTTGTATTTGCTTCGGCTCTTGACTGGCTTGGAACCAAGTTCGAGACCAACATCATGCAAACTTGGAAATTCCATAATTATTCGCATTGCTATCTTGCGTCAATTTCTGGACATTGTGACGTCAGCCTGACGCAGGCGTCACACTGTCCCGAAGTTGAACAAAGATGGATACATGATAAAGGGAATGTTCAAATTTGACTCTGATAATTCAAACATCATTGTATTTGTGAGGGCATCTTAAAGTCATGGTATGACCACCAGTGGAATTTCTCAGGTTGCTTTTAAAAGGTCGTTCTAGCCTCGGCCATTGATCAGCCTTTCACCAGCTTGAGGCCAACTTCGAGCGAATTGAAAGTAATCTTAAAGGACAAGTTCACCTTCATAAACGTAAGGATTGAGAGAATGCATCAATATTAGTAGAACACATCAGTGAAAGTTTGAGGAAAATTGGACAATCGATGCAAAAGTTATGAATTTTAAAATTTTTTGTGTTGGAACCGCTGGATGAGGAGACTACTAAGGCTCGTAATGTTCATGAGTACAACAGTATAAAGAAAATGTAAAGAAAATTCAACATATTTTCACTTTTTTCGCGTAATAAAAGAGCACTTGACTTGACTCTTTCTTACAACGTTTGTTGCTGGTATATTATGTCGCGGATTTACATCGTACACGGCGGAAAGTTCAATATATTCAATATTCAATAGTTTATTTATTTCCATCATCAAAAAGAAAAAAAAAAGGGAAAAAGTTGACATGATCCAAAGTGATACATTTTTTTTTTCATTTCTCTTACACTCATCTGAAAAAGGTTTTTTTTAAATACATCCGTTCTAAAAGTTCATCCGTTCTAAAAGTTTTAAGCAGCTTAAATTTTTTTGCGCGGATGAAATCGCAGTGGACGGATGCTCGATAGATAGATCGTATGAAACACGTATGCGATGAGTACACAGCGGATGCGTAGCGTTTTCCAACGGATGGCAAGATTTATTTTTTATTTTTTATTTTTCTACGTTTTACATCCTCTTTGCATCCGTAAGTGCAGTGGGACCGGGCCTTTATGGCCATTCTGTACCAGGATGGACAGCGATCATTTACGTGCTGGTGTTCATTTCTTTTCTCATGGTTTCCAACTTAAAAAAGTTAGAGGCACTCACGGCGCCGCTATCGAAGTTAGCTAACTACCCGTTAACGTTAATGTTAGGTATATACTTACATACTCGAAATGTGATTGAAGGATTATGCAACCTGTGGCTATAGTAATTTTCGTGGTAATTCCTAAATTACTGTTATTTTTCTCTATCCAATCTTTGTAACCTTCTGACATCAACAGAGTAACAGGACAAGTGAAACAAGCATGCCGTTATCTATAGGCTCCGCTGAATTCCTCGTTTCCTTTGTAACCAAATATTAGTTTTGTATTAACCTGTCACGGATCATTTGCATTTATTACATTTTAGAGTGTGTTCAATTGTAGTTGTATTTCTATTGTGTTCCTGTAATGTCTTCGTTTGTGAAATACGATATAACAATTTGAATCAAAGTTGATTTAAGAATGTTCCAGTTCTTATGTTAGTCTGACATGGCTGTCTTGTTCAAGAACAATATTTCATCATTTTCGATTTTAATGATAATGACTTGTGCATATTGGAGACTGTGGACATGTATTGTGTGTATTATACAACGCCACATATCCCTACTTGTATAGGACACAGATCGACATTCGACTGATATGACAGTAGACGTAAAAAGTCGCACTTTGGCAGTAAATTAGAAAATCACGCAAACAGGCGCGGTGGAGCACCCCAATTTGCATCTCATTATCGCCCCGTTCTATTTGAATTTCCAACGGGCATCCACGGCTGCCCGAAACTGTGTGCGTGAAAAAGTCAAATCTTTACCTTCTCCTTGTGCCGCTATGCGTGCCGCTAGTAAACTCAAACTTACCACACTATCTAAGTTCTTAAAAACCTTCCTTTTGATGAAAAAATTATGAAATTTGCTGCACTAGAACTTGAGATATTAAAGCGTTTTGAAAATCACCTCTCGCAAAACATGCTCTCTGATTTTTCCCGACTGCACTATGGCCGGGCTCCAATGTGTCCGAAATTGACAACATAAGTTTATCAGGCCTCAATCCATATATGGTGAAAGTTTTCGCTTGGTTCCACCTGTACTTTTTGAGAAATCAACTTGTTTCTACAGGGTTTGGAATAGAAAATTGTAGTCAGCGGAACAATTGAAAATGACGTCATTTCTTTTCACGTAATATTGGGCATGCGTGGTACGTGAGATTCAGGATTTCCGTGCTCATTGTTGGTTTGCATGTGACGCAGTCAATTTTGCTGAGTGTCGCACGGCGGTGACTGCTGAGCTGCTGCCGCGCACGCTGCATGCAGCAAAGCGTTGTGTGTGCTGTGACATGCAACGCTACAGTCACGCGATTATATATACATGGGACCGACCTGTACGCTTTGCGTTCGTGTCATTTTTGACATCACCTTCTGTTTTTTTCCGACACAACCATGGCCGGGAATATTACGGTATGACATTTAAAATGCAAGCAGATAAATAAATTTCGGTGTACTTTGTTCTAATGGCGCTTTGGTTCCGCAATCACACTTCGTGAATTTTAGGATGATTTTCGAGGCATATTTTTGGTAATTTTGCTCGCCAGGTCTTCGCTAAGATTTCACATTTTATCATTGTCAAATCCTTTAATATGTTATATGTGCATATTCGGACATGTTTTCAAATTCAAACTAACTCAATTTTAATCCGAAAATAGGTTTCCTTAAATTGTTATCAGCTTGAGAAGTTGTTTACTTTTTCTCAACTACGCGAGTACATGTTGTTTACTTTATGCAAATGAGGCTCGGCTGCCGATGGATTTCTGCGAGATAATTGGGGTGCTCCACCGCGCCTGCAAAGATTGAAGAATTTAATTTGTTTGTGTGTCCGTTTAAAAAAAAAAAAAACTTTAGTGTGTAACAAAATGTATCGTCCACGGCCAAAGTTCATCGCCTTACACGTATCATAAATACACATGATGCTATTTAGGAAAAAGATAATAAAAATTATGTTCTGCACATGCGCAAGAAAATTGTTTCCATTGACCAACCCGGGAGGCTGCGGCGTCTTAGCGTTTGCGTCGCAGATCTAAAGTTCGTTATTGGCGAGTGGTACGGACATGGAATAGACATTGAAAGATGCGAGTGAAATGCTCTCATCAGATAAATGAAAATATGCACTATTCGCAGAGCAAGATTATACGACGGAAATACATCATGTCGACAAAAAGGGCATACGTTCGTATGAGATCTCCATAATATACCAGCGCGGGTTCGGAAGCTCTGTCAATCATTCGCGCGCGTCGTTTTGGGTTGTTTTAATTAGTATATGTATGTACTTATTTTCATCTTTTATCATGTTTTCTTTTCTTTCTTTTTTTCAATGAAATTTCTTGCTAACGTTTCCAGCATCTCGGTCGTGATTTGCTCGTGATTTGATCTCGAAAATGTACTCAAAACTTGCGCGATGTCGCAAAATCTTCGTTAAACCAAAAACAGATCCTGATAGTTTGAAGAATTATCGGCCAACAGCAGGAAAAAAAAAATCAAAATGTATGAAAGTAATACTGGTGGCTTGGGGCAAAGCATGACCCCATATAGGATTCATTCTCTACTTCTGACATTAGTAGAGCAGATAAGCCGAAGAATTGTGCAAAATTTGACTAAAGCATGAAACTTTCACCATTGTTAGTACATGCTATAAGATTAATTTTAAGATCGGGAGGTAAGTCTGAATTGACCTCTGATGACCTCTAGAGGTCAATGACCTCAAAATCTAAGAAAATTGATATTTTGCGTCATTGGTTAATGATAAACACAGTAATGATGTACTAAAACTTAATATTTGTCACAGTGAAATTGTCTTTATGTTCCACAGAGCCCTGACAGGTTTCTACCTTTGACCTCTGATGACCTCCAGAGGTCAATGACCTCAAAATGTCAGAAAATTGATATTTTGCATCATTGGTTAATGATAAAACACAGTAATGATGTACTAAAACTTAATTTTTGTCACTGAAATTGTCTTTATATTCCACAGAGCCCTGACAGGTTTCTATCTTTGACCTCTGATGACCTTCAGAGGTCAATGACATCAAAATGTCAGAAAATTGATATTTTAATGCGTCACTCATAACTGAAACATGATAATTATGTACTAAAATCTAATTTTTGTAAGAGGAATTGCCTCAATGTTCCACTGAGCCTTTCGAGTCAGATTTCTACCTTTGACCTCTGATGACCTCAGATGACCTATGATGAGGCCAATGACGTCAAAATATCAGAACATTGATATTTGGTGCAATTGGTTGATGACAAACATGATTTAGATGTTATATTCATTTGTATTACAATTGAATTGTTTTCCTATTCCACAGAGCAAGAGAAATTACTCACGTGTCTCTACCTTTGACCTCTGAGGAAGGTGACAGGTCAATGACCTCAAAATATCAGAATATTGATATTCTATGTATAGTCAATGGTCAACTTTGTAATACCCGATGTACAATCATTTATGCTATAATAGAAGAATCTTGTCATTCCATGGAACATTGGTCATTAGCCTGTGCATTATATCCAACTTTGACCTCTCAGGACAATGAGAGGTCACTGAGGTCACATGTGTAGGCTTACCTGTATTGATGTTTGTCTTCATTGGTGTAATCGTAAATGCTTAATCATGTACAAATCACGCATTGATGTTTTGATCAAAGTATGTATGCATATTCCACAGAGCATTGGTTTATAGTAACAGGTCTCTGAAATGTGAGAGGTCAATTACTTCAGAAATAAAGCTTACGTTTCTTGAGTGATGGCAGTGACCTCAAATACAACTGTTATGTTTGGGTTAGTTATGTAGACTTGGACCCCGTTTACAGTGCGGGGCCGGGCTCGGCCGCGGCTCGGCCGCGGCCGAGTCCGGCCTCAATTGCGCGGCCGAGCCTTGCAATTTTGTCCGTTTACACTGCTGGGCTCGGCCGCGCTTTTGATTCAAACCTTTCAATATTTTGTCGTAGTGGCGCTCTGCTTGTAAACAAACGCAATTTGGTATTGTCTGGTTTTCAGACCCTTTGCCAAATGAATTCCGTGGCGACGAAGTCGCCGTTCGGGCAAAGGCCTTTGCCGAAGGAAAAAAATCCTTTGCAGGACAAAACCACCTTAAACTATACTAGTTTTCGACGTTGAGGGGGTTAATATCCTGAATAGCGAAAGATACAGGCAGAGGGTTTGGAAGCCAGACTAAAATTGGCCGCGCAATTGGCCGCGCATTTGGCCCAGTTTGCGTTTACACCAAGAAGAGGCGGCCGAGCCGCGGCCGAGACCACCTCCAGAGCGAGGCCAAATGCGAGGCCAATTTTGGCCTCGCATTTGGCCTTTTGCGCGTTTACAATCAAGCGGGGCTGGGCTCGGCCGCGGCCGAGCCTCGCACTGTAAACGGGGTCTTGCAAATATGGCCATTATCTCGACACTCGAGGAAAACAATGCCCACGAGACTGATATACAGAGTGTTTAATCTATTCAGTGTAAGTCTCATAGATCTTTTCCCCCATTTGTCGGACTCATTATGGGACTGGTTTGCCTAAGTGTCAAGCTCATGGGCAATATTTGCATAGTTTCCAGCTGGTGGGCCTGTATTGGCCAGTGTAAAGCTGGTGGGTTGTTACAGTATGACTGCGATGAATGACTCATGGTCCTGGAGTATACAGTCCACAGCTGCGACATCATGGACCATCTTGAAAACTTCGACATACTGTGAGGCCCAACATGCATTCCACATGAAGCAATCCTGTGTATTGCAACTAGCTATTGCCATCCGAGACCTACCCAGGGAATAGATAAGCATTCATGGCAAACCATGGAGAAAGCGGATTGTGCAAAATATTTTGGAGTTCCAATAGGAGGCTCAGCTGGAATCAAATCGCCACAGCAGCTTAAAAAGGTTATACACGTACTTCAACCAAAGACTCTCTCCAGACGAAGATACGAGTATCATAAAGTTCAGGTGTTTTGCTACTCCATGCCGCTCAGGACTGTCCTGGAATATGCATGCATCATCTGGGATCCATTCACCCAGGTAAAACATCATGAAGTTTGGAATGATCCAGAGAAGATATGCACTCTTTAGCTGCAATGACCATCATATGCAAAACAAGCAGTGTAACAGCCACGCTTGAAAAACAAAACAAAGCAAAACAAAACAAAACTACAATGGCAATCCCTGTAAGAAAGTACAGCTCAGGCAAATTCAGCGATGATGTTCTGCATCAAGAATCCCACAATATCCACTCCGCAGGAAGTTGTGGCTCTATTGCTGCATTCTTCAAAAAGGGCAAATGACCAAAAATGTCAGGCATCATTTGCAAGAACACAAAGTAGGCCTACTCCCGAAAAAGGTGGCGGCTACTCTCGGCCACTGTCTCTTGTATCTCTTTGAAACACTTCAGGAGAGAAATACTCAATATTCAGCTCTGTTATTAAAGATACATATGTCTCTCTTTTTGTTTTTGCATTTGTTTGTTGTTTTTTGCTTCATTATAGCTCTTTGGATACCTTCTTTAACCAATTAAGAAAAGGCTCCATGGCAGAATATTACAAAATTACACAGTATAATGAAGAAGAAGAAGAAGAAGAAGAAGAAGAAGAAGAAGAAGAAGAAGAAGAAGAAGAAGAAGAAGGAGAATAGGAAACGAGATCTGCTGTCAATGATGCAGAGGCAATACCAATCAGTTCCATGGCAGATCTTAGTCGGCACTACAAAGGTTTGGATGTCTCTCTCTGTTGACAAAGGATATTCTAAAGCTCCAAGTAAGTCCATGGGGTGGTTTACATTGTCTGGGCATAGAGGGTTGGGTTGGGTATATGAGGATATGATGCTTTGTTATAACAATTAGGTCTGAGATATCTATTTTTTATGTTTGTTTTGACCATCCCGCATGGATCTCCAACGAAAAGGAATGATAATGTGTTAGACCCAGCCGCCACCGTGTTTTTTCAATAGATTTTGATATTACAGTGTAGTTGAGAAAAAAGTAACCGCTCATTGTCCTAGATGGAAGTCAAAATTGAACTGTGTATGGAATACTCTGCATACAATTTTGGACACACACACACACACACATACACACACACACACACACACACAAAATGCATTTTTTTAAAATATAATTATTATTTCATAAGCAGCAGGCCATTACAAACCAATGAGACCAGACATCAATATTCTGACATTTTGATGCATATCTTTCAATATCCTCCAGAGGTCAGAGGATCATCGCTAATGTTCATATGAAATGAGTACACGCCTTTTGAATTGCTCACTTTTATTGCTATAGAAATACACAATATGTGCATCATGGCAATCATTAAATATTGTATCAGTTTCATTTTCAGTCTTGGATTATTTTTTCTAGAGCTGTATGTACAAATAAAATCGTGGCAAAGTAAACAACTTTCACATCAAAATATAAACGAGAATACTAAAAAAGAAATAGATGTAATAACGTGCAAGGCAAATACCAGGCCTACATCATCTTAAGGTATACAGGTGAAGGAAATCACCTTATTGATAAACAATTTACTTGACTGGGATAGCGACCACTGAACAATATTGTTTCTTAAAACTCTCTCTTCTTTTCAACAAGTGGAATAAAACACATGCACATACCGGGGCATTAGTTTGGAGGAGGGGTGGGGTGGTGGCAGGGATAGTTGACCCCCACCCCATTAAATTCTGAGATGTGGACTATGTTTTGTTGTTGTTAGTTTTTGTTGTTGTTTTTTGTTTTTTGCTTTTCAGACAGAAAACTGCCCAAGTTTTTCACTCTAAGTGTGCATCGGATTGTTAAAATTTAATTCTGAAATGCAAAATCTCCCTTCTGTGAGAGGGGATATCTCCTTTCGATAGACTCCTTCCCCCTGCTTGGTTCCTTCCACAGATATAACATACTTTGGGGAATGATAATTTCCCTTATTCTGTGAAAAACGTTTTTAAGAGATATTTTTATTTGAATTCCAAAGATGAAAAGGCTTTCCTTATGCACGATTGTTCATTTTGGAGGGCAAGAGGCATTTGCCCCGCCTCCCGAGAAAATATGGGAGGGGGAATGGTGGGGACATAAAACTTTGCCTCCAAGTATTTCCTGAGATTGAGATTTTTTTTCTTCACTTTTTTGACAGAAAATGAATTGTCACTTAACATTTTAGCTATAGTATGCACCAGATTAAAAGGCAGAATCTCCTTTGCACACCCCCTCCCCCACACTATCTTTCGTTATGTCCCCTTCCATATACGCTCAGTGCTTTTGTCCCATTTTTGTTCTATATCATCACAAAGTATGTACTAGATCTTTAATTTCAGTTCCGACATATTAAAGAAAATCCCTCTTGTTGGAGGGGGTAGTGTATCTTTCAATTAACAATCCCTCCTCGGTTTCTACCCTTAGATTTGGTACACTCCTTTTACTGATAATTTCCCAAATATTCCATAATAAATGTGTATACTAGATTTTTTTTTTTTACATTTCTATTATTACTGCAAAGGCTCCCTCGCATGGGAAAGATTGGGGGACAGCCCCTTTCATACCTTCCTCTCGCTGTATCAACCTCTCCTCCATGCATTGATTATGGCTACACATTTGGGTATGGACTTTTTTTTTCAAAATGGTAGTTCAACCAAGAGTGGCACGAGATTATTGAATTGCAAACAAAAGAATGCAAAAGCTCCATAATGTGGGAGGGGGATGCCTCCACCCACATCCTTCTGTCGATTGGTCTTCCTCCATAGATGGCTGACTTACTACACCTTTTTGATACAAATTTCGAGGTATTCCTTCAAAAGTGCCTGTGTGCCAGGTCGTTGAATCTCATTTCTCAAAATACAAGAGCTCTGTCGAATGGGAGTGGAATACCATACCCTCGCCAACGCCGCGCTTCCTGGGTTCCCATCCATATAGACTTGGTACACCTTGGTGATCCATAATTTTCCAAATATTCCCCAAAACGTATGCATCAGATTCTTAAAAAAAACAAACAAACAAACTTCGTCTTTGGGAGGAGGGTAGGTGAGATGCGCCCACACCCCATCAACTTCCGTAAGTGATGACGCACACATTAAACAAGAGCTACACTGAATCACTGATTTCAGGTCTAAACCGGCAAAAATCCAATCCCCCACCCCCATCCTCCCCTCCCCCTCCGCTTCATTCCTTTGCACCATGAACTTATGTTTTTACATATTTTCCAAGTTCCCCCCCCCCCCCACGTGAAAACAGATCGACACCCTTTGCTCTGTGCCTATACCCGACTTAGATAATTACCTGAAAATTTCTGCGGAATGAGTAGCCACTTTTTTGGTAACAGAAATGCATGGTTTGTAAGCCCTACATTATAAACAATTATTAACTATTAACTATCGCAATATCAATATTAACATCCTCACATTTCATTCGAGGTATTTGACCTTGTGTGATTTTCATAGGTGAACGGTAATGGCTCGTTAATAAACAGGACCTACGAGTGCTCTCTAAAACATCATCATGTTTACCATTGATGATGCCAAACTATTCTGATACTTTGAGGTCATTGACCTCTCGAGATCATCAGAGGTCAAAGGCAGAAACTTGTCTGTGTGCCTTGGAATATGAAGACGATGTCATTGTACACAGATATGTTCGTTTTGTACATCCTTACCATGTTTGACCTTTCACCAATGATGTCATACTTCAATATTCTGATATTCTGAGGCAGTGACCTCTCAAGGTCATCAGAGGTCAAAGGTAGAAACCTGTCTACTCTTTAGAATATGGAGACAATTTCATTGTAAGACAGATATGCTTGTTTTGTACATCTTAACAATGGTTACCATTAACCAATGACATCACAGATCAATATGATATTTGGAGGTCATTGACCTCCAAAGGTCATCAGAGGTCAAAGGTTAAAACCTGTCAATGCTCTGTGGAATCAGAAAATGTTTTCCCTGAAGTATAGATGCATGTTTAGTGAATCATAACCACATATATCATTCACAAATGTCTAAAAACATCGATATTTTGATATTTAAAGTTCATTGACCTCTGGAGGTCATCAGAGGTCAAAGGTAAAAACCTGTCAGTGCTCTGTTGAATCTGGAAATGATTTCTCTGTGGTATAAATGCATGTTTAGTGCAACATAACCACATATATCATTTGCAAATGTCTAAAAACATCGATTTTCTGATATCTAAAGTACATTGACCTCTGGAGGTCATCAGAGGTCAAATCAGACTTACCTCCCGATCTTAAAACAAATCTTATGGTATGTACTAACACTGGTGAAAGTTTCATGCTTTAGTCAAATTTTGCACAATTCACGTGATTTTGAGGGCTTATCTGCTCTACTACATCAAATGCTTCATGTTCTAATGCATACATTCTACTGCACAGAAATGGTGCTGTACATGAAGCTATACAATGAACATGTGAACTACTTGCTAGGTTGCAAGAATAAAGCCTCTTGTTTATTCATCATACTCAACATTTAATCACAATAGCCTATCATTTTTTAATAAGACCATGTCATGTGGGGGTGGGGGTGGGGAGGTGTCTTTGGTCTGAATATGACATTAAGAAAGAAATAATGCCTCCGGCACCCTTTGGGCAAAGTCATTATGCATGGACATCACTGATCGCTGGTCGCGGAGTGGTTACCGTAGAGGCGTCTCCGTCATGTCTCCGCGAGGTCTCCTGGAGACTAGCCTGGTCTCTGGGGAGTCACGAGAAATCGAACATGTTCGATTTCTTTTCCCGGAGATTTTCCCGGTCTCCAGCTGGTCTCGCGACGTCTCCCTAGTTACGCGAGGTCTCCGAGTAGTCTTCGCGACCCTATGGAGACACATTGGCGTCCTACCGGAGACGTTTCGTCGACTTCCGGGAAAATCAATAATCATCTTCTTATGGAGTCGCCTTCTTGTTGAGAGTGCAAGCAATTTGTCTTTTTTTTTTTTTTTTTTGGTCCTTTTTTTTGGTCTTTTTTTTTTTTTTGGTCCTTTTTTTTTGGTCTTTTTTTTTTTTTTTTTTTTGCGGTGACAGACAGATACGCCTTGAATATAATCTGGATTCAAAAGTGGTACCAACACAGCCATCCAACAAATTCCTAGAGCAAAGGTGATGAACCACAGTTTGTAAAGAAGTTCGAGAGCTTTAGTTCCAGCTGTCTATAATTCTTCAAACAGCTGTTTTTTTTTTTTTTTCTAGAGATGTACAAAAGAATTCCACAGGTGCAATTGCGTCTTTGATCTCGGTGTCTGATGCCTTCGTACTTATGAGCAGCAAATTGAAGGTTCATTGCGAACTCTATTAATTTGGTATTATGCTTGTTTATTCATTAAATGAAGTCAAATTTTCCCCAATGATAAAACATAAGAAACAAAAGTCAATCCCGACCTGAAATGTGAGCAAAAGTGTAAAATCAGAGATGTATGCTGTGAAAGGGTTTGAAAGTTTAGCCTCCAGGAAAGCTAATTTTACCACTTTTCCACTAAATCAAAACCAACGTGGTATATACTAGACTAGGTGTTACAAAAAACATTTCCCACTTTTAATCCTTAACAGTTCAAAAACTATATATCAGATAACACTGACATTGACAAGAGCAATAGCTGAATAGTGTACAATTTTGTTGGAGGTAATTTTGAAATGACAGCATGATTCAATTTCATTAAATTAAACATTAATTTTTCAGTTAGGTTTCAGATTTTGCTCTATTTTCAACCCTCTGTACAAAACTATAATTTTGCACTGAAGTCAATTGCTGTGTATGGGAGTGTGTAGTTGACACCCAGACAATGGTCCTGGACAATGACCAGGATTTGAGGGCTCCGTTATTCATTCATGAGGAATTCCACCATCACAGCTAGTCTTTATTTATTCTGAAATGTGGTGAATGCAAGCACATGAAAACATGTGCTTACTTTTTTCATGTGCATGCATTTCACCCTTTGCTAGGAATTCAGACTAGCAGTGCCCAGGGCAATCCATCATGAATAATTAATAAAGCATTCATGTGCCTTGGAGCAGAGCTCTGAACAGGTGTTAGCCATGTGATTTGTTTTTCATTTCATCAATATTTCACAATTTCCTGTGTCTTTACCAATATGTCCCACTCAATTTTTTCTTCGTAAGTATGGATGACAAATTTCCCTTAGACCCCGCGCCATTGGTTATGTCGCCCCCTTGTGTCGGATGGGGCTATGTTCTTTCCACTGGAGATTTGGTTTTTCACGTCCTAATAAAGTTATCGAAGAATTGCAGTAGAATCGTGTGGCTGTGTCCTCTTTACTGGCGTGGTGGCAGCTGGAAACTTGAATCCCGTGCATCGATCACCTATTTACCTATAAAGGAGGATACTACTGGCAACCCTCGCCGTCACACGGACAAAAAGTAAGTTCTTGTACGAAGTTTTACTGCAGTCTCTACCCTAGCAGTCCCACACATACGTTATGGCGTCTGCTCCCAAAGCACCGAAACAGTGGTGCCTCACGAAAGTTGAAACGATCACCTCTTTTGAGAGCTGGCGTCAAAACTTGCTCTATACCCTCAACCTCGACCCCAATTTCTCTCCTTTCCTTGGCGATAGTGCCAAATGGGAAAAGAAAACAAAGAATAAACCTCTCCGTGGGTTACATGATGATGGTTCAGACATCCCTGCCACACAAAGACAGACTGCCCGGCAGAAAGTCATAATGCTGGAGCTCATGCTAGGGCAGATAGCCAATTATTGCCCCGTGATAGCCCGCAATACCATTGTCAAGAACTCCTGTTCACTCAGTGACATATGGGCAGCAATCAGATTGCACTTTGGATTCCAATCCACAGGCGCACATTTTGTGGATTTTTGCGACATAAGTCTGGGCCCCGATGAACGCCCTGAAGACTTATACCAGCGGATGCTAGCCTTTGTTGAAGATAACCTGTTAACAGTCAATGGGGGCATCACACATCATGGTGACCCAATCACTGAAGATGAGGAGCTATCTCCTACTATAGAGAATTTTATCGTACTTGAGTGGTTGCGGCTGGTACATCCTGACCTGCCTCGCTTGGTCAAGCAGCGTTATGGCACCGACTTGCGTACGCGGACTCTCGCGTCACTCAAGCCCGAGATATCACAGGCACTTGATAGCCTGTTGGCTGAACTGAATTGCGCCGCATCTCCCAGAGTCCTGCGCTCTGCACCCTCCAGACCTCGTAGAAGTTTCCCTCGTTCCACTGGAGGTCGTCAATCTCAATCTCCAGTGAAGCCTCAATCGCGTCGAAGCCCTGTCAGGTCCTGTCCTCTTTGTCTCCAGGCTGGGCGAAATAGCAATCACTTTCTAAGTGACTGCACATACCTGCCAGAACAGGACAGGCGGTACATGGCCAAAGTCAGACAGGTTGCAAGTATCTTGGGTCATGTCGACGACCTCACCGATGACCTCACAGACGACGAAGGGCACACTACGGCCGAATCCCCACCCGCCTACTGTCAGGATGATCCTCCCCCATCCTTTTCCTCCGATTCCCCATCTACTCGCCGTATCCAGATTCGACAGTCCCCGTATTTTGATGCTTTCTACACGCACCATGCTGTGCGCATTACTGTCGACAGCGGTGCAACCGGAAATATGATCCGTGCATCAACTGCGAAAGTACTCGGATGTCAGATTACTGACAGCAGCCAGTCTGCTCACCAGGCTGATGGGTCTTCCCCTCTCGAAGTCATTGGCGAGACCCGTCTCACATTCACTCGCAATGACAAACGCTTCTTGTTCGATGGCCTTGTTGTCGAAAATCTTGACGTTGAAGTATTGGCTGGTACACCCTTCATGGAATGCAATGATATTGCAATCCGGCCT
Source organism: Diadema setosum (assembly GCF_964275005.1). Taxonomy (NCBI): domain Eukaryota; kingdom Metazoa; phylum Echinodermata; class Echinoidea; order Diadematoida; family Diadematidae; genus Diadema; species Diadema setosum. Next base: position 19,486,746 of record NC_092699.1, on the reverse strand, counting down.
GCCAAACGTCAAATCACCCTAAGTGATGGCACAGTGTACTCATATGGGTCCTCTCAGCGAACCAACCTGTCCCCTGCTGTTCGTCGCGCATATGTTCTCCGTGCACCTCCTGAAACTACCACCGTGTTTCCTGGACAGTTTGTTGAGGTACCACTTCCTCCTGAACTTCACGCTGATGAGTGTGTTGCTCTGGAACCCCGACATGGTTTGGTCCGGTCTGCTGATTTGGAGTCACCTAGATATTGGCCCACCCCTTGCATTGTTTCAAGTGTCGATGGTAAAATCCGGATTCCGAATCTTTCCATCGAGCCACGAGTTCTGCGTCGTAATGAACATTTTTGTCAGGTGCGTCCAGTAGTTTCCCAGGATGTTGAATACACTCCAAGTGATGAGATCTCCCCTCCGGCAGCCTTTTCCCGTCGTACCTCTAGCAGTAACCATTCTGCTCTGGTGAAGACAGATCCTAATGACATTCTTCCCCCGAACATCAGACAGCAGTTCAAGGACCTACACACTGAGTACGATGACGTCTTTGACCCCCATTTCAAGGGCTACAATGGTGCCGTCGGTCCCTTCAAGGCAGTCGTAAATATGGGTCCTGTTCAACCCCCACAGAGGAAAGGTCGCCTCCCCTTATACCCCAGAGACAAGTTGGTCGACTTGCAAGCCAAGTTCGATGAACTCGAAGCACTGGGTGTGTTTGCTCGCCCAGAAGATGTTGGAGTAACTGTGGAATACCTAAATCCTTCCTTCCTGGTAAAGAAACCCAGTGGTGGTTACCGTCTTGTGACTGCCTTCGCTGATGTTGGCCGGTATTCGAAACCCCAACCATCACTTATGCCAGATGTTGATTCCACTCTGCGCAAGATCAGCCAGTGGAAATACATTGTTGCCTCAGATCTGACCAATGCATTTTATCAGATCCCCTTGTCTCATGAGTCACTGAAGTACTGTGGTGTTGCCACACCCTTCCGTGGAGTGCGTGTATACACTCGCTCGGCTATGGGAATGCCTGGCTCAGAAACCTCTCTGGAAGAGCTCATGTGTCGCGTACTGGGTGACCTCCTGGTGGAAGGTGTTGTCGTCAAACTTGCTGATGACTTGTTCTGTGGCGGTAACACACCAGAAGACCTCTTGCATAACTGGGGTCGTGTCCTTCATGCACTGAGCAGGTCAGGGCTCAACCTCTCTGCTTCGAAGACCACCATCTCCCCCAAGACCACCACCATTCTTGGATGGATATGGTCTCAGGGCACCCTCAAGGCTAGCCCCCATCGTATTGCTGCCCTAGCAGCATGCCCCCCACCATCTACCGTCAAAGGCATGCGTTCCTTCATTGGAGCTTTTAAGATGCTTGCCCGCGTTATCCCCCACTGCGCTTCCTTTCTCTCTCCCTTAGACGGCGTTGTTGCGGGTCGACAGTCTCAGGATACTATTCCCTGGACTGATGACCTCCGCTCTACATTCCAGGAAGCCCAGCATGCCCTCACCTCCCCCCGCACGATCACTCTCCCCCACACTACTGACCAACTGTGGCTCGTCACAGACGGATCAGTCAAGAAGCATGGTATCGGCTCTACTCTCTATGTCACGAGGAATCACAAGCCTCTTGTGGCTGGTTTTTTCAGTGCCAAGCTGAGGGGACGACAAGTTTCCTGGCTCCCATGCGAGGTAGAAGCATTATCCATTGCTGCGTCTATCAAGCACTTCAGCCCATACATTGTTCAGTCCAAGCACCGCACATGTGTCCTTACGGACAGCAAACCATGTGTCCAGGCATTTGAGAAGTTGTGTCGAGGTGAATTTTCTGCCAGCCCCCGCGTGTCCACATTCCTGTCAACGGTGAGCAGATACCAATTGTCCCTGCGCCACCTCTCTGGATCTGCAAATGTCCCATCCGATTTTGCAAGTCGCAATGCTCCAGACTGCACTGATTCATTGTGTCAAGTGTGCACATTTGTGAGACAGATGGAGGACTCTGTCGTGCATCGCATTTCTGCAGATGACATCCTCCTTGGGAAGACTCGCCCCCCTTACACATCACGGCCAGCTTGGATTAAGATTCAGTCTGAATGCCCATCTCTACGACGCACCCATGCCCATCTTGTCCAGGGTACGCGACCCTCCAAGAAACTCACGAATGTCCGGGACGTCAAACGCTACCTCCAGGTTGCCACGATTGCCCCAGATGGTCTCCTGGTTGTCCGCCAAGAGCAAGCTTTTGTGTCCCCTCGTGAAGCCATTGTCGTCCCTCGGTCTGTCCTCCATGGTCTCCTCACGGCAATCCATGTCCAACTAGACCACCCTACTGCTCACCAATTAAAGACTGTTGCATCCCGGTATTTCTATGCCCTGGACATGGAATCTGCCGTCCAACAGGTCACCTCATCCTGCCACCACTGTGTCTCTCTCCAAACTCTCCCTCGGCTGGTCCATCCGCAGTCCACAAATGACCCTCCTGATGTAGTTGGTATCTCCTTTGCAGCTGATGTGCTGAAACGCTCTCGCCAACTCATCCTCATCCTGCGCGAAACGGTCACCTCATATACCGTCACCCGCCTTATCACTGATGAAAAGAAGGAGACCCTGCGGGCTGCCATTCTCCAACTCTGCCTTGAATTGAGACCTCTTGATGGCCCACCAGCAGTTATTCGCACAGACCCAGCTCCTGGATTTTCTGCTTTATGCCATGATGACCTCCTTTCGTCCCACAACATCCGCATTGAGCTTGGGCATGCAAAGAACAAGGACAAGAACCCTGTTGCTGAAAAAGCAGTCCGCGAGTTGGAGGACGAGCTCCTCCGCCATGACCCATCTGGTGCCCCCATCACGTCTTTGACCTTGTCAGTTGCCACTGCCCGCCTCAATAGTCGTCTTCGATCCCGTGGCTTGTCGGCAAGGGAAATGTTAATGCAACGTGATCAGTTCACATGCGAGCAGATCCCCTTTTCGGACAAGGATATCATCTCTGCCCAACATGTTCAGAGACTGAAAAATCACCCATACAGCGAGACGTCCAAGACTACATCTGGCCCCATGCTTTCTCTACCGCGTATCTTCGTTGGTGACCTCGTATACCTCCGTGCTGATCGGTCAAAACATCATGCCAGACCACGCTACCTGGTCTGCTCAATCGACGGCGAGTGGTGCAACATCCGGAAGTTCGTTGGCAACCAGCTACGCAGTTCGTCTTACCGTGTCCGACTGGCCGACTGCTTGAAGGTCCCTTCTACCCTTTCTCCTCATTCCACACCACACCATGTGGAATCTGATGATGACCCAGATGACAACGCTGACGTCCCACCATACCCGTCCACCCCTCCTGGTTCCTTGCCTCGCGCTCCTCCTGCCACCGATCCTCCGCCTGCACCTCCCGATGGACCCCATTACCCGGCTGGTGACCCTGCTCCCCCATCCCCTCCCTTGGATGCCCTTCCTCGAGTTCCCACCGAACTCGCCACTCCAGCAGACACTTCTGTCTCTGACTCTCTGCCCGCTCCTATCCAGGTACCTGTTGATCCTGGTAGATACCCCAGACGTGAACGACGGCTTCCTGTGAGACTGCGTGATTATGTCCTTGAACTCGAGTAAACACTGTGTTTGAGATTAGTTCTTATGTATGTATTCTACACAGGTCCTACTGAAGGCACATGTGATTACTATTGTCATCTCAAACAATTGTGTGATAAAAGTGTCATTACAGTTGTATTTATACTTCGTGGTTATATACCTGGTTGTTTGTAGGCCATACATACTATGCCATTTAACGTTACATACCTTTTGTGACTTAGATGTATCCAGTGTATTTTTAGATGTAGTGAGATAATGCATTACCCCATCACAGTGGTTGTTTTTTGGGAACAGTATGTTTAAACGTATACGTACTAGAGTTGGTTAGTTGCAAAAAGCTAATACATTTTATTGCATTTGTGTTATAGTGTACTCCTTCGCTCTGGTAGTAAGCTGTCCTTTTTGTTATATGTTATGTATGCTAGTTTTTGAAGGTTAATACCGCTTACGTTAGTAGTTATATTGGCAGTAATATACTGCCTGTTTGCAGGATGTGTTGTATTATTAGGACAGGTTATAGAGTTCACAGTTTATAGAGGTGTCATTATGTAATATCATGAACTCACATTCACTGTATCCACGGAATACATTTGTATACATATCTTGTGTTACACATTCGGCACAGTTCTCAAAATATCTGTTACAATAAGACCTTTCTTATCCTTGTAAGGTCGTTTATTTGTTTAGATAATTGTTGTGAGAAGCCTTACACCAAGACATTTCAGTTATTGTGTATGTGGTTTATAATTCAGTGTGGGAGAAACACAAAGGGGAGAAAAGAAGAGAAATTACGCCATTGGTTATGTCGCCCCCTTGTGTCGGATGGGGCTATGTTCTTTCCACTGGAGATTTGGTTTTTCACGTCCTAATAAAGTTATCGAAGAATTGCAGTAGAATCGTGTGGCTGTGTCCTCTTTACTGGCGCCGTTTACAGCGAGTGAAAAGGCCGAGCCCGGCCTTCATTTCACTGTAAACGCGCAAAAGGCCAAATGCGGTACCAAAATCGGCCGCGCATTTGGCCAAGCTCTGGAGGTAGTCTCGGTCTTTTCTCACTGTAAACGCAAACTGGGCCCTGCACTGTAAACGGGGTCTTTGAGAGTGGCTGGTCATTGTGCAATGAGACATGAATCAATTGACTTCCTATCTCTGAGGCAGACCCAGTTTAGCACATACTTCAAATATTTTTGAGTGGCTGCATCATAAGTTGGTTCAAAGGGAATATGACTGTTATTTGTTGTGTGACTGTTATCTCTTAAACCTCCTTGGATAAACCGTCTGAGGTTATCTATCATTTTGCACTAAAACTGTTCCACTGTGTACCCAACAAAGTGATAGCCTTCAAAAAAATGTCCACAAGACCACCATGGAATGGGAATTGTGTGCTGCAGTGTGTATTTAATGATTGGGATATACACAAAAAGAGCAGATTTTACCTGGTATGAACTCCGGAAATCCAAACAATTTGGAGTCAATGATGACTATGTGAAATAGTTCCCTGTGGTTTGAGTGTGCAACAAATTATTCCTGACAATTACTTAGTACTAAGCAGTGAAATAACAACATTTTTACTTCACTTCATTCATTTGAGGTAGCCAGAATGCATTTCATCTCCAAACTCACAGCTACATCATAAACAGCCACATGACAGCCAGATACAGCACCACACATCAACAACATCATCAAGACATTGACACACGCATTGACAGTTAGCTGTCTGTTTGTATCACCCTCGTGAACACGTCACAGATCATGTATGACATTGAATACCAGTTTGCGTATCACATAGACTTTATTTTTCCATATTTTCATGTTGTTATTTACTGAGAAAATAATAACAAAAACTCTCTGAAACCTCACATAACTGGCCAAAAGTGAAATGGACTATCAACTCTTGGACATAATGGGGTGCAATGACATGTTCAATCAATGACTATTTTTCAGCCTCAATCTAGGCACTGTTATGGGTGTGGTCTCAAATGTTGACTATGGCACAGTAGTGGCACAGAATCCTCTCCTCATTTTTACAACATGCTCTTGATGAAAACTGCATCTTCACGAGACACTTCACTGATCAAAGAAAAATTCTGAATCACTTGCGATATCAACAATGACACATGAACAAATTCACTTTGGAGGACAACAGCAGAAAAAAAAAAACAATCAAAATGTATGAAAGTAAGACTGGTGGCTTTGGGCAAAGCATGACCCCATATAGGATTCATTCTCTACTTCTGACATCAAATGCTTCATGTTCTAATGCATACATTCTACTGCACAGAAATGGTGCTGTACATGAAGCTACAATGAACATGTGAACTACTTGCTAGGTTGCAAGGATAAAGCCTCTTGTTTATTCATCATACTCAACATTTAATCACAATAGCCTATCATTTTTAATATTATAGACTATGTCATGTGGGGGGGGGGGGGAAGAGGAGGTGTCTTTGGTCTGAATATGACATTAAGCAAGAAATAATGCCTCCGGCACCCTTTGGGCAAAGTCATAATATGCATGGACATCACTGACAGTCTGTAGGATGAATTGTCAGCAAAAATGTTTTGACTTTGGATAGGATATGATGGAAGAGTGCAGATGATATTCCTCACCGGACAAATACTGAATATTACATGACAACGCATTGTGTTGAGATATAGGACACAAAAGCTGTGTAAATGCAGGCAATGCTTCAGCCACATCAGATGGGGAAACACAATGATGCTTTTATCACATGTACTTTGGCTGTAAATGTCTTGATTTCAAGCTAGGGACATACCTGTCTTACCAACATTTAAAAAGGACATAAATAGGACATCCGGGATTTCTCCTTTTTTCCAAATTCAGAAGAGCAATGCAATATCTATCAACTCCATGAATAATTTTGTCATGACAAAGCATTATCAATATCAGTATAAAGTTTGACCAGGAAGATTATTTTTGGTGTTTGTTGCATTGATTAACAAATGAAAAAGAAAGAAAGAAAGATGAATTTCCATGTGTCAAAAGAAAGAGACATATGGCACAAAGTGTGTAGGCATATATCCAGATCTTACATGCAAACAAAATGCGTTTAATTATTCTAGATGGATTAATATACAATGTAGCTCTTTTTACAGCCTTTGTGCAAGTACTGCTCAGGGCATATTACAATGTTACTGCTCTCTTGGGTCATTGTCCACATTTCACGTAAGGTTGCTGAACTTGCTCGACCCCCATTTCTTGGGGTGAATGACTCACTGGCTGTCCTGTATATTCACCCAGTGCCTAAAAACAAGAAATCCTGTTAATTCTAGTCTGTTTTCCTCTGTAGCAATAGTGCATACAGTTCCCACATCATGACACAAGACTACAAAAGAGCCGGCATGATACCCCTATCAAGGATTAGCACTGTTCTATGTACCCTTTGACTTCTCAGTTTCAAATCATGATTGTTTAATATTAATGTTAGTGGGGAAATGTTTGGCAATCATTATTTCATTTTTCATAACCACATTAAGATGCAAATAACATTAAAAAAATGCAACCACTCCTATATTCTGGTATTAGAAAAACCACAATTGAGAATCACTTGCACTATGTGTCAGCTGTTCACAGGGCTAGTCAATTTTCAGGGAGTCTTCTAGAACATCAGGTAAATCTGGCAGCTCTGTGTAAGGGGTGACTTTTCTCTGATTCAGTACTCGTCTACCACACCTTAACAACATGGCTTTCAGTGAGAGTAGCTGTCTTGGGAAGGATATGTGGGTCTTAGCTCCTTTAAATCTGCATTAAAATTCCTGGGTACCTCTTATTTCATGGACTCTATGTTGGCCACTTCTAACACTCTCAATAATGCCTCAGCATTACAGGACTACAAAGTCTAAGAGATAAACGTTATTGCAAACAAGTACAAGGTATCTGTACAGAAAAAGTCTGACAAATCATTCAAAAACCACATATTTTAGTGGGACAATTGCACTAATTGATTCTCTTCAAATAATAAATAATCAAAGTACGTGTTTACACCACGTCATATTTCAAGAAACTTTCAAATGTAAGAATGTTCCCTGTTTAGATCTATAAACAAATCCGTACAACCTCACATGAATAAAGAGCTCGGCTCACCTTCTCATCCCAATAAATATCTTCTAATAAATAAGGGTCTTCAAGACTTTGAGAAGACAAGTCATCTATACATGCATTTAAATTAAAATGAAAAAAAAAAATCCCCAGTTATTCCCTGATTGATTCTGCTTTTCAATTTTCATGACAAGAAAATACTATATATCGGGCAAGGTTCTGAAAAAAGGGGTCTAAGACATGTATTCATCAAACCATGAAAAGACCTATGATACATTGCATAATTACAACCATGTAACCTCTCTAGACACCATGTACATAATACATCTTATTATCCATCAATATATCTGTATGAAAAAGTAATCATGGACCAAACTCAAAAAATGTATGTTCAAAGTCATGTAAACTGTACATTTGTCACAGTACAAACTGATGTTAAATGGCAATATAATACATTTGTACTGGTTTGCACCTGTACGCTATTTGATATTTACATAGAAAAACACAACAACAAACACTGCTCTTTTATACACTTTTAGCTCCTTGTGTTTGTTAAACTATGACTTGTATCTGAAGTGACATTAATGGCTAAAATATTTGCAATGCAAATTTCCCATGTGAAATATATTGCAATCCTCTACAAAAATAAAATCACATGTGTACTGTTTACTGATCAAGTCATAATTTACATGAAGACCGTACCACTTCAAAGTCTCTTGACTAGCAACAGCATAAGAAAGTACCACATAATGAATAATGTTGCATATGTGCGTTCCACATAGATATGAAAGATGAAGCAATCACAGATCACATTCTGCTTTTGGTAGAGAGTTCAATGGCAATAGATTGATAGAAAACGGGTCAAGATTTTTCTGTTTCTACCTCCCCATTCAGGGAGAAATGAAGTTCCTCCTGTGCTTAGCACAGTACATGAAATAGGTGTCACCAGTTTTTTTAAATTTTTTTTAATACAATTTTATGAAAGAGATTGCATGATAAAGAGCAAAAAGAAAGCATTTCACCCTTCGAAATACTCAAGATACCAATACAACACTGAAAGAAATTGAAAGAAACTTTAAGCACAGTTCTGTTGATATTTCATGAGACACCAATGATGCAACAGTTGCCTTTCTACTATAGGGAAAAAGAAAGTAATGGGATTGAAATGCAAGCATTTCACATGCCCAAAATGTATTACCTTACAATACATTCTACCCTCCTTCAAAGCATTTTTTTTTTTTTTTTTCAGAAGTGGGTGAAATGCCAAGATATTTTATGCTCTACGAAATTGGCAACTCACTGGTATAAAAAACCACCAACATAATCCTTCAAATTTGAAACGGATGGAATACATAAATTTTCATACAAGATGGTGAAACGGACACCAAGGTGTGATAAAAAAAAATCTTGTGGTTTTGAGATATATGTGTATTTATATCTTTTGTTCTTGGAACTTCAGTCTTTTCCCAACCTAATAATTACATCAAGATTGCAAAACACGTAAACGACTTTATTCCCACACCAACTTGTATAGGATATTCAATCATCAATACACATCATTCTCTGAGCATGGTGACTCTACATGTGACTTGGCAATATCTACAAAAACAAAAATAAATAAATAAATGTCAACTTTGATAATTTACAGGAGTGATGACATGTTACATTCTGTTAGTCACTTTCCATGATGAAAAATACAGTGTACATTGTTTGTGCTGAAGAAGAAAAAATCCAGCTAGTCACCTTTGGGTTTTAGACATCTTGTCTACAGGTAGCTTCATTCCTTCACACACAGTTTTGCGTTCTCTCTACAAAGTCAAGTTCTTGCTGAATGCTGCCTCGTTATTGAACTTGTTAATCTGGTCACTAAACTTTTTTTTTTTTCCAGTGGCAGGATGCTGTTTCAGCAGCCATAATTCCAACACATATAAGGCGTATTACCTCCATATCACTTCCCACTTTCAATCACAGCAGTACAATTACCATCAGATACAAAACACTCAGAAGTTTGAGGCAATGGTGTTGCGAAGATTACTGTATTGTCCTCTTTTTTTTTTCTGAAAAAAAAAGGCTTTCTACATTCTGCAGACACTCAAGAGAAAATGCCTATAATGCAGTAATTTCACCTCAGGCAATTCCAAGCACAAACCAACTGGTTCAGGACCTCAGATTATACTCCAGAACACAGATGATGTTGTTCTCAGTTCATGGAATATGCAATAAGATGATGTATATTTGTGTCAATGAATTGCACACATGGCCTCAAATTCTCTGATCCAGCTGGCCTACATACACAAATATGGTGTACATATGTCTTGGGAATGGCTCTTCCATTTTTATTTATTTATCTTTTTTTGCTGCCTTCACTGAGCACCTCATGCGACAGCCTCCTTTGATCTTGCAAACAAAGTTCTCTCCTCTTGTTGCACAATGCATATCATTTCAGAACAGCATGGTGACTCGCTCTCTTGCAAGCAATGATTCAATGACTTTGAACCACAGTCCTTCCTAGGCAGCTTTCAACTGATCTATCCTGTTCTCCATCTCAATCTTGGTATAACCGCATCCCAATTCTTGGCAGCAAACATTCTCTCGAGTTTCATCATGTTCTGTGCACTCCCACTTGTTGAGGAGTATCCAGCTTATTTCATTCTCTCATGACATGGCACGTATCTCGTAAAGAAATGATGAAAAAAATCCAGGACTGTCTGTGAAATCGTGTCCTTGTCCTGGAGGACATCACCGTGGTAACCACTCAACAGGTGGATGCATCAGTTGACAGGGACTTCTGCATCTTCTCCTCCTGTTTCCTGTGTGTGTCCTTACTTAACTTACTCAATGCTTTGTTTGCTGTAGCCAGCTCTGCCATGTGCTTCAACTCCCTCTCCTTCAGCTTCTTCAAGTCCTGCTGCCAACTCTGTCATTGGGAATAGACGATGATTAAAAAGTTTAATCTTTGATGGAATGGCACTCATTTGTGACACACATTGGAAAAGGTCCAACAGAAATTAGGTAGAGAGAGCCCAGGCTGGTGCTATAACTGTAAGTCAATATGCCAATTATTTCCTAAATTTCAAATCTAAACTCAAGCTGCAAATATGGAGTTTCTTTTAATTCAGTGTTTTGATGATTGCTCTTTCCATATCAATGTGATGAATGTGAATTATAATGTTCCAGATGGTCAAGATTCCATCATAAAAATTCCATATCTTCACTCCAACTCCATATTTACTGGAGATGTAACTGTAGTTCTCCAGCATATTTGACATGATTTATTGTCTTTGGATCAAAACATAACTGAAATACATAAATGTTTCTCATTACAAATTTCAACTGTCCTGTTCTAGAAAATCATGAGAAAGCATGCAAGATTAAAATAGTAAATATGAAGCAAACTATTCTCACAACTAACTTTGTCAGGATCCTTTGTAACCTGTTTCAATCAATGATTTACATAAATATGGGAGAGAAGGAAAAACAATAAATTTTCATGGATCCCACATGAAGGAATGATACTAGGCAACACTATGCCCAGAGACATGACTGTAGCATTGGCTGCAGCCTCTTATCTTATCAACTCTACTTACCACATTCTCTTGGATGAGCTCCTTCTTTTCTGTTCTCAGTCTCAAGATCTCCAGTTTCATTTCTTCTAATTGTTGGCTCAGGTTAGCTACCAGGAACAAAAAGAAACAATTTATGTAATCAAAGTGAGTTTCTCATGACTCTGGTCTCTCCCCTCCCCCTCAATTTTCAGTCTTTCAGTCTTTCATTTCATCACATTTCTGAAATCTGAAGTTCACTGACAAGCAAACCATATTCCAGGTGCAAAAAAAAAAAAATCTATTTTGGAATGAAAATTGAGTACTTTGAATTCCTTTCCCTCAAGTTCTGAAAGTGATGTCATGAAAAGAGCCATGACTGGATGTCCACAACCATTTGGCAGATAGGAAGCCATCTGAGCATTTCACGCATTATAGAGACCAATAGAATCATATATACAGAAAGTAAAATCACATTTAATACTTTCTTCGTCACACATCAACTTGAATAGCTATTTAATGTATGCAGTGTCACGGAAAGAGGAGAGAATATGTGACCTGCCACAACAAAAGGATCCTTAGTTGCTGACGGCTGAGCCTAGAAAATCGAGTTTGAAGTCAGATCATCAAAATTGGTCAAAACGATTGTATTTCTGGTTTTGGCATAATTTTGCAGTTTAATGCATCATCTATCTTCTGCTGAAACGTCAAAGCTAAATGATCAAAGGAAAGGCAAGAAACCAGCGTTTTTCTGGGCCATGATTTTCCATCTTTCAGCGGAGCAGAAACATATATGAAGATTTGGATTTAGTGCCGCAGATAGACTCCGCCCCTAGCAATGAAGGAATGATCTTACTAGTCAGTGTTAAGCAATGTTTGATTTGGGTGCCATCTCCATTTCATTTTACTGTGGTATGACAGGTATGTAATGCCCATGGTTCCAGGGGGAGGGTGAAAGACTGATGAACTCACCTTCAATCTCAGCAGCAGCGGAGCATTTACCCTCAGGACACATGTACTGGTGATGATGACTTGGTTTGTTGCTGTATGTGCATCCAGATGACAAACTCCCCTAGGTTTCAGAACAAATAGAGAAAGATGTTTTAATTGCATGGAATCACCACCATTTTCCCTCTTCAACACCACTTAGGCCTGCATGTTTCAACACACTGACACTTCATCTCCAACTAACATCATGAACTAAATATCCTGTGCATTATTTGTTTTATAAAATGGGTCTATGAAATACGATATCAGCTAATAAAACTGTACTTCAATACATTGGTGCCACTCTTCGATTGGCCATGCAGATGACCGCATGAATCAAGCAATTGTTTGAGTTCATGTCACACACACAGCCAGCTACAGAGCAATCTGTAATCTACCATGGGATAACACTCTATGCAGTTGTGTTTTTTTGCCTACACTTGCTGCACTCCTGCGCATTAACGAAATATAAAGAGCATACACTTTGCACATGACTCATCTCAGCACTTGTAATTGGCTACATTCCTCCACTCATTCTATTATCATTCCTATTTTATGTGGATATTTCTTACACACATTGCTCACTGTAACTGTTTTGTGTGTGTGCCACATGTTAAATTTCTGTAATTTTGCATCAAAGAAGAGAACTCAACGAAATCATGCCTGACGCAATTTATGGTTGTGAGTAAGTTACTGAGGGTTCAGTGATAAGCCCTCCAAGAAACTTATAAAGCCTTATCAACTCTTTGTATACACTCAGATGAGCTCTTGGGTACTAAATTAATTTGACAAGGCAATTTACAGATGGGAAAAGTATGTCCAGTACACTTGTTGTGCTCATCTCAATTCTTATTTTTCTCATAAACAAAGAGGGACTTAAACAAACTTCAAAAGAGTTGTATTTCTTTTTCTTACCATTCCCGTGTCCGAGTCTTCATGCTCGTGTGTCTCATGGTGGAGGTGCGCATCTTCATCACTGTTGAAGCTGTCGAGAGAGTTACTGGGGGAGACCCTTGGGTGAAGCCTAGCATCAGAGAGGAGGATCAGAAAAAACAATTTATCAATTTGATTCAATGGGAAATCAAATCATAATTGCCAAGAATAAATCTCTATCATAAAATTTATCACCATCTCTCTATTCCCAAAGTGTAGACAAGTTTAAATAAATGCTAAAAACTCAATTAATCAATCAAATTGTAATATTTTCTCTTTTTGCCTATGTACAGATCACTATAATTGTAATTATATTCTGTATTTTAATCAAACTTTTTTGTTCTGTATCAATGTGCTTACTAATGCCTGTATGAAGCACTATACTCCTCTTATATATATTCTTTGTTACTAGGTCAGTAAAATAGCATTATGTTTAAAGCTGTTTTGATTTCCATGCAGCAGGTGGTATATGGTCTACAGATGGTTGCATACACTGCAAATATCTGTGTGTCAGGTCTAGAAGGCACACTGCCCTGTGGTCTCACCTCTGCTGTGCTGAGGAGCTGTTGACATCGGGGGAGCTATTGAGCGAGTTGGAGGAAGACTTGTGAGACTCTTGGCTCCCGTTGATACTCTCTGAAGAGTGCGATGACCGGCTGAGGACACTGTCACTGAATCAACCAATCACATGAAAATATTGTCAAAGAGTGCTTCAATAATCTGTCAATAGTGAGACTATCAAAATCAACACAGGACCATATTGAGGACTATTTCACTTTAAGCAATGCGTCAAACTTGATTCTAATCCTGGCTAACTTTGAAGAACTAACATCAAAAAGTAACATGTTACACAGAGTGTTTAAATCTTTGCTCTTGTAACAGCACCTGATACAGCCTCATACACAGAGACATATGATACGAATAACAAATTTCTATTAGACCAAGAATTGATCATGACAGTGAATATATGGTTTAGAGACACCTTTTTAAGAACATGTAACTTTTTGCATGCCACAGCAGGGAAGATTTCTCTGAGGGTGATAAGTTAACCTTTGACACTGACTCTTTGAAGATTATACCTGTTTGTAGGCTATGTCAATCTTACTCTAAAACTGTTGGATTATTCTCATCACCAGTAATATTTAAAAGTGCTTATAATAAATTAAAGAATGGATAGACCTACATAACAGCACATAATGAATTATTGAGAAACTAATGGGAAAATTACCGCTTCTTCTTTGGTTCTTTCTTGTCGGCACTACCAAAGCTCTGGGCTGATCTCTGCGACGTCCTACTGCCGGATCGCTGCTTGATCTGAATGTTACAAAATTGATGTAAAAGGATTATAAATAAACACCATCTTGTGAATATGTGAAGTAATCCTGACTGCCCAGGCTAGAATGGTTTCACCAGAACATTGTACAGGCAGTACACATGTATTATGCTTCAGAGAATTCACTTTATGTGGCTTGGGTTCACAGAACTATATGGAATTCAAACTAAAAAGCACACAGACATTCAATCAAGAAAGCATGGCGTGACTGAAACACTTGGCACAAGGCAATCTACACTAACATATCAAATCCCCTGATAGACTGAGTAGTGAAGAGACAATACATCAATACGTTAATATGTTAATGGAGCAGACAGCAGAGTAACAATCCACTCACCGCTGGACTCCTGCTGTCCGCTTGATCTCCACCACCCGACCCTTGTCCTTCTGTGCCTACAAACAAGGTGTTGCCATTGATATTCTTTGGGAGTGTGGCAGCCCCCGTGCTCTCCATCGACGTGGTGCGTCCACGGAAGGCATTCTTGAAACTCTTGAGAAGTCTGCTGTTGCCCCCTGGTGAGTAGTCTGCCTTACTCCCACTGGACTGGAGTGGTGAGATGATGTCATCTCCTGTAGAGGGTTTACATAAAGAGAAACTGTTATCGTATCACAGTCGTATATATTGGATGTTTTACAAGGCTGAATTCATTTGTAATTACTGAGCCGAAAGTTAACATCCAGGATCCCCCCCCCCCCAAAAAAAAAAAGAAGACATGAAGATGTGGGGTTTGGCAAATAATGGTGGTTAGAGAAGATCCTTACCTGCTACAGCACAGAAGATGTCTTCATTCTTGGACATGAGGTCATGATAGAGATGGTCCAGTAATGCGCTTCTTGTCCTCGCCTGGTGCGATGTAATAGAGAACAATTTGAAATGAAAATAACATCACAAATACAATGTAAAATTTACATTGCTTCTCTTAAAATGCATTTAAATATATTTCTTTTTTTTATGAGCCTTCAAAAACACTCTCCATTGATAACTGTTAACTCAGCAATTACTATATGTAACGGATAATATGAATCATGCATAAGGAAGAGAAATTATTATGCTGCCATTTATACCAGTTGACAAATTGATTGTTATTGTCTATCAAAATATCAAGTTGACATTATGAACACTTGGGCCACAATAATTTGACAGGTGCCACTCACTCATTGACAGGGAAGCCACAAATAGAGCGATGCAAACAAACATTTCCACCAAAATCCATTGATGCTGGTTCATTTAATGCTCTTACTCTTTCAATCCTCTGCATTTCTCGCTCTCATTCTACACCACTTGAATATATTTCAGGATTTCAGCTGCTTTAATCAAGTTGGCATCTGTTGCTTGTCCCCCCCCCCCCCCCCAATATTTCCCCACTGTGATATGCAGATTCATGAGAGACCGTTTCTGGCATGAGCTTACCTGGATACTGGCAAACTTTTGAGCCTTGTAGCAGGCATGCTCTGCGTTGAGGAGTTTGCAGAGTAGGAACTCCTTCAGCTCTGCTCCCTTCTTGAAGATGGAAGGACTAGGCAAGTTGGGGCCAAACGGGGGAACATTGTTCCGCGCTGTGATTGTCACCTGTAGTTCAAGCACAAAAAAATATTGATGGGGGTCAAGGCTTAACACTCAACAGTGAGATGGAACTGAATGTAATCAGTGTTTGTTTGTTTTTTTCTTCATGCACCTCAATGCTATTGTCCTATCTCCTGTTCACAGGCAAGATCATAAATAACTACAGATTGTTTACTGCCTCCATCTTCACTGCCAATGCATTTCAATTCTTGTAAATGCACACTCTAATAGCAACATCATCCCACAGACTTTAGATTTATAAATTAAAAGATCTTGGTATTTAAAAAAAAAGAAAAAAAGAAGGGGACAGAAGAAGAAAACAAGGAGAACAAGTAGATAAAATGATACCTTGTATTTGGTGTTGTCCGTGTTGGGTTGGATCACCTGGACAATGATGTAGGCATGGAGGAAGTTTGAGGCAATCATGTCTGGTACGAACGGAGTATTCTCCTCTTGGAAGATAATGGCAACAATGTCATTGCCGATGTGTCTCTTTCTCTGAAGCTGCAAACCAAAACAAATAATGACTAATTAATATCACCTGACAACTCCTGTCATCACACATGACTCCCTCTAATATTGTGTTCACTCTCCTTACAGTGTCCGTAAACTTGTACTACATCGTACACGCCAAATATTTCATGAGGTCTTTATTTTCTGATCCCGACATGAATGTGACGGGCATGCATACATTTCTCCGTTCGGTACTGTATTCCAGGATCGTGAATTTAACCACTCGCAAAATCGTCTGGAAGTCACTTTGGCATATACTTAAAAATCAATGGATACATTGTATATAGCAGAAAGGTGAAAGAGACAAACAGTAACTTTATCAGTGTACTTGCTAACACTACAAACCAAAGATTGCCATTCCCCAAAGGAAAGTTGAATTATAGCTTTAACCCTAACTAGGCCGGGCTATTTAGGTAGATCATAGAGCCGGGGGGGGGGGCCTCCCAGGCCCCCCCTCCAGATCTCGGCCGTCGACCGCGCGATCGCGACGAAAATTGGCACACACGTTGCCTATGATGTAATCTAAAGTACCATGAAGTTGAATTTTAAAGAAATTATCATTTATGCTAAATTATGCTAATTTATGCGTAATGATGTATGAAATCAGACAATTCGGTATAAATCACTAAATAAAGCTCAAAATGGGCACAATTTTTGTGGAAATATTCTTTTCAGTGTCCTGAGCAAATATAAGAGAAAAAATTACGCCATCAGAAAAAAATTTCTTAAGTATTTGATTGTTTTTTTAATTTCTTATGTATTTCCTTGTTTTTTCTACTTTATGTTTTTCATTGTTTTTTCGATGAAACTTGTCCGTGACATTGTTCCGAACAAGAAAATATGTTATTAATTGATTTTAATCCATAAAACCTCAAAATAATCATGCTTTTATGAAATTTGCCTGTAAGCACAGTTTGCATTGAAATTGTACACAAATTCACGTTTTTGAGCAATTTTTGGTCTGACATGCACGTACATATTTATGCGCAACTTCGTAACCGCGCGCCCGGGTATTGCAAATTTGGTGTCAAAAGATGCGGGAGACTCGAAAGAAAAAAGTCTCGAAACGTCGCGGCGATAGCTTTTCACGTTAGCGATACATCGCGCGGAACGTCGAGGGGGGGTCTCGGAGGCCCCCCCCCCCCGGCCTAGTTAGGGTTAACAATATCAAAATTTCAACATGCCCTTTCAACCAGAAACTGCTTCCTAACTGAGAACAAGCCTCGCAATGTACATTCTCAAAACCGACAGACATGTGGCTAATTGATGTAGACGTACCTGTTGGGCGTCCCCTTCTGTGTAGGGCAGCATTGTGGAGACATGGAACATGATTTCATTGGTATGGTACTTGCAGTATATGGAATGCGTTCCAGTTTGGCCATGATTGACATCCAGCCCACCTCGGAAACTGCAAGAATGAAAATAATGGCACACATCTTAAATCTAACGTTCTATTACTGTGTATGATGTGACACTTTACACCTACATAGTACATATACAGTGGACTCCTGTTATAATGAAGTCCTCAAGACCAGCAGTTTTCTTTCATTATATAGAAATTTCGTCATAACCAAACAAATTAACAATAAACAAACAAAGAGTGGATAATGTTGCAGCCTGAATTTTTACTTTGTTGCAAGCGGAATTTCGTTATAATTGTGTTCGTTATAATGGAAGTTCACTGTACAGGTCACAATAAAGCAGCAAACAAATAGCTGGTATGAAAGCGAGACGGTTGGTTTATTTCACATTGTTGAGATTGCTTTACTTCTGTTTACATTGATAGCTGAAGTAGGGCTGACCACTGACAAATACGTCCCTGTTTCCAATCACTCACCCTGAGAAATTTTTCAGCTCCACCTTCTCCCCGAGCATCTCCAGGAACTCATCGAGGGCGGGGCTGGAGTTCCTGTTTCCAAACATCTCCTCCTCCGTGGTCTGGCCGAAGCACTGGTAGACCACGCCAAACTTGAACTTGTTGACAAACGAGTGCTCGTCGTAACTCACAATGAGCTCTGACCCCTGAATCATACAGATAAGAGATCAAGGAGACAGACATTACATGCGCTGTACATGGTGCACTTATCAGTACAGCCTGGCAGGGTTATTAAGATGGTAATGAATGTTCATGGTGAAAATGGAGATAATTTGCACTATATTTATGAGCATGAATGATAGGGGCCAAGGTCCATGCTTGTTTCTGTCTATGTAAACTGTCAATATATCATGATTAATACAGCAGCCTCTACACATCTCAATTCTTATAATGACTTTGCTCATGAGTACTTCTCCTAAATGATAACTAGTATTGGTGTAAACTTTTCTCTGCTGGGTGTTTCTGTGGTCAAAGCATTCTTGGGCAGAAAATCAAATCAGACATAATTTGGTATTTGACAGAAAAAGTGATCAGCTTGAGACTACTTTTCCTGACTCATCTATACTGTTAGTAACATAGAAGCAATATACATGATTATATTAATGTTACCTAGCCTCCTAAAACAGTAAAGAAATGCAATAACTCTATGTATGACATAATGAAAGCTATGGCAAGGCACCTGCAGAATGTGCACACATCAAACTTGTGCAGTAAAAAAACCCCCCCAAAAACAGCTTATATTGCTTGGGTCTCGTGAACTTCTTTTACTATGGTTTTTGTATCTCCTTTGGTTATCTCCTGTTTTCTTTGGTAATAAAAATAATGTTTGTCTACTTTGCTGGTACATCTATTCAAATCAAAACTAAACAAACTTACAAATGTCCTGACATTTCGTTTGTCCATTAATATAAGAGTCATTCAAGTATCACATTACAATAGCATATCCTCAAATGAGGAATACCATATATGCAAGTTATACATGTATTTACCTTTGGAAAAAGTACTGGTTGATATCTGTCTGTGGTAATACTGTCGCAGAGTGTCTGTGGGAAGAAAGAAATGTTTTATAAGAAAAGAATTAAAACCAGGAAGTCAAAGGACCAAAGTACAACCATTTGTGATTTATTGAACCTGAATATTTCCAACATTTGAAGATTTTCAGTGCTACATATGCATAAGATGCATTCAGCACATTCTAGATGTGATATGTCGTACATAAAAAGAGAATGGAAAATGTAAATAAAATATACCACACCAATACATATGCACTAACAAACTGTGTGTATTTATTTTCTTCTCTGCTGAGATACAGATATGTACACACTCCAAAGACTTTTTTTCATGAGTATTAACAGGGATTTCTTCTCCAAATGCAATTGATAATATTTTGACAGTGAGGGTACTTTGCAGCATCCCTTACATTTGCATATGGCAATGTTGATGGTGTTTTGAGCAAACATGGGTGCTAAAAACATTTATTTCAGATGGGGGATTGGTGTTATTTTGTATCATCACCTTTGTGATTCTGGCTGGAACAGGGGAATCCCCCAGTGTGGAGATGGGCAGGACATCGTGGAGAGTACCAGCCTTGGAGCGGAGGACCACTCTCAGGGCATCTTCACTCCCTATGACCTCCTGCCTGACTGAGAGTACCAGGGGACCAAGGTCCTCATCCTGACCAAAGTAGTTAAAATGTTCCTGCAGATAAGGAAACAAGGAAGATGGGTTGTCATGGTAACTGTCATGAAGAGTGTGAAAGACTGTTACAGAATGTATAAAATAAGAGTGAGTGACTGAATATATATATATATATATATATATATATATATATATATATATATATATATATATATATATATATTTATATATATATATATATATATATATATATTTTTTTTTTTTTTCTTTTTTTTTTTTTCTTTTATGACATTGCATAAAAATACTGATCTACAATAGGAGCTCAGTTTGAAGACAGGGCACACAAATTTCAATGCAGACAATAAAAACTTTGCGCAACCTTCTTCAGTAATTATTAGAGCCAATACCATCATCACAACAGCATCCCTAGGTGATAGAAATGTCTTATATAGAAAAATTTAGATATATCCTGGGCCATGTGAAAATATTGGAGTCTCACTGGAAAACAAAAATCACTCTTTTCACTCAATGTTTTCTGTTGAGTTTTTTGCGGGAACAGAGAGGTGGAGGTGACGTAGATTTCACAGTGAAAAGCACTGACATCATACAACTAAGGAAATGAACATTTAACGTGCCAGACCATTATGAAGGTAGTTTTGCTATTGTCACATGACAGATCCATCTTGAACAAAAACAAAAACAATTCCTGCAACAATTACGAGAAGTCAGACAGACCAGGGAGCACCTGAGGTAGTAGTCTGGGCATGACTTAACACAAAGAATACCTCCATGATACTCTAGAATACCTGTAAGTGTTAATTAACAAGTCCTGTACACTGTCTCACAACAGCTCAGGGGTGAGAGTGATATAGCTAATACACCCCCATGCACTAGACTCCTTATTTACAGTGAAGTGAGGAAAGTAGCAATTACAAAGGTGCAACAATCTTCCATTATGTTCTTATTGTAGCAGATGCAGCTTTACAGCATGTCTTTTACATAAATTACTTGAACTCTTGTGGAAAATAACCACCCATACATATATCGCTTTTAAAGATATGAACCTAGTAGGCCTGATACAAATATGCTACTTACTTACACACACAAAAAGTTTTATGCAAGAGCTGAGGGGGAAAAGGAACAGTAGTATTCAGGTTCATCTCTGGGAAAATATGTCGATAACAACTTTTGAGGTGACAATCATTAAAAAGAAGTAGCAAGCGACTCTCCTTATCCCAATGTTCTCTGCATCCCCATGGAGAGGCAGCTCCCTGAGTCTGCTCTCTGATGCAGCATGTCACCATCCCAGTAAG
This sequence comes from Diadema setosum, assembly GCF_964275005.1. NCBI lineage: Eukaryota > Metazoa > Echinodermata > Echinoidea > Diadematoida > Diadematidae > Diadema > Diadema setosum. The sequence goes on along the minus strand of NC_092699.1, from coordinate 19,465,420 downwards.
CCCCAGTTTCCTCTATCGGCCTGTGATTCAGGCTGCCCCAATTAGCACCCTCTGGTTTCAGAGTTTCAGACAAAATCACATCACCTCTCAAAATCAACATAAAACAGTTGAAAATAAAACCAAACTAAACTGAATCTAAACTTGAGTCTCAAGCCCAACACCTCCCCGTCTGTTCTTCTTTCATATGCCTGTAAACCTGAGATGTGATAGACTTAAATCTCTGACCTACTTCCAAGTTTTCTTTTCTCCACTCTGGCCCTCTAAGCGCCCACTTTCCATACTCCACTTCTGGTTTCTGTCTCTCTCTAAGACTCTGAAGTGGGGAAACACCCCCCCCCCCCCCCCCCCCCCACAAAGACACACCTTTACATATGTAGACTGATGTCTAGCCATTCAGGAACTGAAATTCCTGCCTTGTGAAAACACTACTGTTTAGCACCCATATCACATTCCCCTGCAGTGAGTAATACAGTTAGATGCTATCCTTTTCTAAATCACAAAGGGACACATTTCTGTGATTACATTAGCTCTTATAGGAGTGGGGTGGGGTTATACTGCAGAGAGGACTAAAAAAACAAGGAGAGGAGGAGCTTGAAAACACTCCTCTGACTCAGGCTAGGAATCCCTGTGTAAATATGCCACAGCTCAAAATACATTTTTTTTTTCTCACAAATACACAAAGCCGAAGTTCAAAAGAAAATGGTCATGTGTTTTGATCAAACAAGTGTCTGGACTACGTGTGAGTACCGGGAAGGTTCAGGAATGGCTCATGGTGTATTTCATATAAAGGGGAAAAAAAAACAGGTATCACCTTTCAATGAGAAGGCAAATAGCTTTTATATTCATGGGCTTTACCTCTGAATATTACATTACACCACATGGACAATTTGAGACAGTGCTCTTGAAACTGTGCTGGTTGCACAAGTGTCCCAATGTGCACAATAATGTAAAAAATGACAAAAATACCATGATATATAAAACAAGATTAGACTCTTTCTATGTTCCACCTCAAGCAAAGACACTGAGGCTCTTTGAATTCCACTTTGTAGCATTAAAATGAATGGTGTGTTATATCACCCCAAGCATTTTTCTCAAAGATCACACTTAACCATGGAGGGATATTGAAAGCTGAAGCGCTTTTTTTTTTTTTTTTTTTACAACATGTGCCAAAAAACAATGACAAGAACAAGACCAATTCACATTGATAATTCTGTGAGTCTGAAGTAGCCTGGTGGTCTGTGCCTGGACCAAACTCAGAAAAAATGGCAGCATAACATGGGCAAGAAGAAGAGTTATTGATAGATTTGGTATAAAGGCAGAAAAACAGAGAAATAGAGAAAGAAAGAGAGATAAACAGCAAAAGGGGAAAAAAAAAAAGAAATACAGAAAGGGGTGGGGGAGAAAGGGAATAGAAGTCAACTTGTGTGGTGTATCAGACTCCCTAGTGAGTAACCCTTGAACTACATCCCTCCATTACAGGTTATTGGCAAATTAGATAATGGTTCTCCAGGCGAATCTCTCCTCATTATCCAATCCACGATCCTCCCCCATCCCAGCAAATCAGAGCAGACAATTGGCAGACAGTATACATCCAAGACATGGTGGCCTCTGAAAGAAGAGTGTGTCTAGAAAGTGAGCAGCAAAGGATGGTGATGTCTTCTTCTCAGTATACCTCCATCTCTCTCACTCTCTCCCTATCTAATCTTATATTCAGTCCTTCCCCTCTCTACCACTCCCTCAAAAAGTCCTAAATCAAATTATAACATAGGGAAATAACAACAACAATCACACATGGATAATGATTTAGTTAACGACAAATTGGGGAGAATGTTCCCGCAACTGGTCTTATATCTTTCTCCTTCAATCTTCCTCATGTTGAGATCTTAACAATCTCTCCTCGCACATGCAGTTTCACTTGTATTCATTCAACGCCCCTGCAGCAACTATGGTACACAGTGATGTCCTTGGTGTTTTATTCTGATGGTGAAGATATTGCTCAATCCTGCCAGTAGATTGAGATTGTGATCCAAAAGTCTTCACCTTACCCCCCCCCCCATCCCCTCCCCATCAAAAGTAAACATGTATTTGTGGCAAGCGCATTTCGTGCAGTGCCTGAAAATCTCTCCCCTAACTCCAGAACAAATTTTCATTACTGAGAAGATACGGAGACAAAGCTTTCCAATTTCCCCTCTGTGCTCCAAAGAGACAAGAAAAGAATTCAGATTGACAAAATGGAATTGGCAGCCCTGAACTGCTATACAGTCAATAGGCAATCTGTATGCAGAATGCACGCCGTATCTCATTCTACCTCACATGGTCAAAGCAATAAAGGCATTGCTATTCTGCAAGCAATTGGATATTCCATATGCTGTTCCAAACATGCTCTACAGGCAGACCAGAACTTCAGAAGTTAAAACCTGTATCTCAGAACTTGATAAAGTATTACTTCATAAGTGGAAACATCACTGGAATCATGATCTCACATACATAGTATGTAACATGCCTTTACATAAAATGCATCTATCCATGACAAGTTGGTCTCACACGTTTTGCAGTTGATCTGTGATCTAATTATTTCATTTAAGAATTCAAGAGGTTAGACTCACATTTTTTCTTTTTTCATGAGACATAAAAATGTCGCAACAACAGCAGCTATGTACCACATAAAGTACAACATTAAATATGTGCGAGGTGTTTCAGTAAATAGTGTGTCTGCCTTGTAATCAAATGACTCTGGTTTGAGTCCCTGTGAATCTGGCTGAGAAATGTGGAGTATTATCATGCTGTCCCCTCCAGTGAGAGTAAAAACACAAAACACTCTGTCCCTCAGATAGGACATAAAATGGAACTCCTGTGTGAGAATCATAACCCATGAACATGTGAATGATCTTGCTTTACTCCTTCGCAAAGAACAGGGTGCAAACCCACTGAAGTGGTTCGATCCCAAATGCCTACAGAAAAACAAGCGTGAGATGGTGAAAACCTCGTGGTCTGCACCAGATGATCAGCAATGGTCAGCAAATGGTATCAACAAGGCACTTGGTGCCATATGAGAAGCAGACATAAGCATACACCACATTAACCCATTGAGGACGAGTCCAGAGTTTACTCGGGCAGGTGTCTATGGGAAATGCGTGTTGTAGCAAAATGAACCCGTCTATACATAAAAAATCAAGAGAAATGGAAGAAGACAGGGAGAGGGAGGGAGACAAAAGGCAGAGGGAAAACACTTCTTCTAATGGCCACAAAAGTGTACAAACATCAATTCTAATGACTGGCTTGATTTCTGCTTTTTGAATAGTACGAAGCCTGAGAAATGTGTCATCTCTAATGTGATCATTTTCAGCTTTATTAGATTAGTTCATACTAGATTTCTTTCTCCCTTTTCTTTGTCTGTGGGGCTGAAGACAATTTTCCTAAACCGAGTTTCATGTTTCTGTGATTTTTTTAAAAAGCCAATTATGGTCTCTTCTCCAAAACCTTCTTTTTTTTCCCCACCGAACACTGCTGCATCCCTGATGAACTGTGATTAGTAAGCTACACGTACTACTACTAGTGACTTGTATTGACATCAGATACTTGTTTATGTATACTGTGATTTGTAAATGGGTTTGATGGGCTTTTTTTTTTAATTCTCTGAATTTTCTGAATTCTACAATACTCCAGGCTCAAAGAGTCAAAGACGTGCGCATGAGCTGTTGGTCAACCTATTCCATTTTTTGTCTCTTCCCCTCATATTTAATCAGTATAATCCCTAATACACTTGGTCTAAGCAGCAAAATGACCTGACCTATCCATCAGCAACACCTCAGAAAGTGGGGGGGGGGGGGGGGTTTCTTCTGCGGAAGTTAACCACAAGATTTGATTAGTTTGGGCATGGCAGGTCCATGGTTAGGGTCAGGAGTAGTTTTGGCTTGGCTTGGTAATGCAGTTTGCTCACATCGGTCTACTACACTCTGGCCACAAAAACCCCAAATCACAGCTGGGCTAGGCTGACCTCACAATTCATTCATTCAAACAAAATATGAGTTTTTGCTTAAGAGGCCTTAAACATAGTGGGGCAGACTCATTCATAACAAGATAACCACTTTATTCAAGTTGGACAGAGTCTGAATGTTATCCTGTCAAAGTCAAAAGTCAAAGTCGAAGCACAGGTGTCATACAAATCATTTTATTTTTTTTTTATTTATATGTTTTATAACTACCTAAATCAATCTCATCTAATTGGGCGATCAGTCTAATTGATGAAATGCTTTCCTTAAATACTTTATTCTCAATAGAGAAGGAGATTCAACTTCTGTAGAGTTTTTGTTGTCCAAGTTTTGGAATAATGTGTTGGGTTATATGAAAAAATGGCCTCTAGTGCACAACTGTGATGTGCTTGTTTTTTAACACTCTGTGTGCTATATCTATTCCCTGTCCATAGGTATGTATAGACAATTTGTGCACATTTGATTCAGTTGACCAGAAAGGGTTAACTCTGGCCAACTGACCCCAATGGCCATTAGTAGAGTACTGCCTATGGTGGTTGAACCAACTTTCTGCAAACGAGACTCACAAGATCTCGTGCTTCTCAGGTCTGTCTGGTAAGAGGTAAAAGTGACCTCTGAAGACACAACAAGGCAGAAGTTTGGTATGAGTCATTTGGAACTCTTGATTATTGGCTCTAATGACTGAATGAGTTGGTATAATGAACCGTAAATAGGTGTGAACTTCCATGTCGCAGCAAGACAATGGGGCAAAACAACACCCCTCGACATGCCATACAGCATGTACAAGTCTCGGTAACATCCTCGGCACAAATCTCAGCATCTTTTTACAGAGTGAGGGGAGCAGAAACGGGTCTTGCCAGTTATAGGTGAGAAAGAGATGCTAGAGTTACACTGCCCTTCCTGACCGATAACGAAATTTAAGGTCTGTCTGGGTTGGATATAAGGCAGCAGTATAAAAGGTGACTCAGCTGTTGATAAGAGATGAAACTATGATTCTCATCCATTTTGTCTGCTTTCTAAATTGTTACAGCTCTAAGACTGAAGTGGGAATTCAAGTCCTGACAAAATTGGTAAATTCTCCAAATGGACATACGTATTATGATGTAAAAGTCTATTATTCAAGTGAGTGAGTTCATTTCAATATAAAGTCCTTGGTGATTGTCAGCAATATCATCTGAGTCTCAGCTTCCAGCCACCCCAGCCACGGTCTCAGACAAACTCACAGTCCAGAACCCTCCCTACCCCAGTGTAGGCAATCCATGTGAGTATTTCTGGAGGGTATGAAGATCACATATGCAGAATGACTGAGCTCCCTGTGGCCTGTTAAGTCTGATGTTGCAGAGATGGCTTGTAATATTCTTTTAATGCCCCTTCAGTCACACCAAAAATGAACATTTGTTGAAGACAAATTTTTGCTATGTGAGGAAAAAAGAAGAAGTTATAATTGTGTATGGACACACAAAAAATACATGAACTATGGTGCTCTTCATCATGGTGCAAAAAGTGATCTTTCTTGACCTTTTTAAAAAAAATTTAAAGTCATAATTTGCCTTGCTCAGTGTGTATGAACAGCATATGAAATAAAATTCAGTTTTTAAATCCCATGATGCAACTAGGCCCAGGTGAGGATGCCTGGAGTCAGGCCCTTGGCATTGTCTAGGCATGCCCAGTTTGGAGAATTACAGCATTTTGCATGTATCCAAATTCCTTTTTTTTCTAAGTGAGAACATGGCCAAAACAAAAACAAACCCAATCCAAAAACTAATAACTCTTGAATATGAATGTATAAAACTCATTGATATCCTTTTTTTTTCTGAAAAAAAAATACAGGAAGTAGGCTGATCACAAAAACTTGCTTCCAGTTACATACATTTACAGGTGGGGGAATGGTGTATTGAAAATGATTTGAATCATACTAAACAGCACTAAGGATTCTTCTACCTACCTACATGTACCTATCTATCTATCTATCTATCTATCTATCTATCTATCTATCTATCTATCTATCTATCTATCTATCTATCTATCTATCTCTATCCATCATTTCATCTACATATACACATGTACAAACATATCTTTTAGGGCATACAACTCCTATTTTTCTGAAAGAATTCCATATTAATCTATTTCTAATTTCTAAAAATGAATTTTTCCTTCCAACTTTTGTGGTTTCTAGGTGGTTTACAATCAAATTAACGATGAAAAACAACTTTTCACCAAGATCAAAACATCCTCTTGCAAAGAATTGAAGTATATACAAAACATTTGCCACTTGAGACATTGGGACCTTGTATGTAGCTAATAATACTTTTTGCAAGCCGCACCCATAAAATCTCAAATAATTGGATAAGTGCTAATTGACTTTCCGAGCCAATTATTCTATTCAAGACAAAGCTTCACTGGCTGCTGAGTGGGACACAAGGCCAAGGGAACCAGGCGTAAGAACGATAATTGCCTTCAAGGGAGGAACAGTCTCTAATGAGAACACAATTACCAAGAGGAGTTACAGCATTGTGACTGGAGAATAAAGGGTAGCTCAAATCTCTTGCCTTCTTAAAAAAAGCTGCAGAAAAACCTAGCAAACCTGTTCAGTTGATAAAGTCTCACTTATCATCTGCTCTTAGCAACTGAGTAAAACTTCTGTCATTTTGGCTTTTCACATCCATCTATCATTTTGTGGCAGCCACACCTTAAAGGCATAATTTACCATTTGCAGATGAAAGCATTAGTGCTTTAAAATAGTTCTAAAATGTGAGTTAGGGATAGAAACAACCACTGTCAAAATTTGAATCCGTATAATCGATGTTAAGTGTTGTTAAATACACGAAATGTGAACAATAGTTATAATAAAAATGTTTCCAGACTAAACCGTATACAGTTACGGTTTATTGAGAAAAACCCTGATATTTCCTTATATTTTAGGTTTTATTGCAAATATTTCATATGGTAGGATGTTTTATGATACAACAGACCTACACATATGCATCAAATGTGATATCTTGAACATTTTTGAAATCACTGCTCCCAAAGGTAAACTGGACCTTTAAAACAAAAGGAAGTTTTCTTTTTTGTTTGTAGAAGTAAAAGGCATAGATGTGACACACAATCATAATTTCCTACATTTGTCATGTAACTTGACTGAGATAAAAAGGGATGACAAAGGGAATGGGATATACACTGGATTCCTGTCATCAGATCCTTCTAGCAACAATGCCTACTTCCGATCTCCGGCTGCCTGTGTCCGATTTCAATCGTCATGCCACCAGCAGGAAGTGCATATTGGAAATCATGCTATCTTGCGGAAATGATTACAAACTCAATCAAACACGCGGACGTGGTACATGCCAACACAAACTTTCTCAGAAATTACTACCACAAGTTCACCGATTTAACTCCCAAGATGTATGGCATGATATCACTCATCAACAATGAAACTTGAGTTTAAAAGTTCCTTGTTTTGTCAAAAAGTTTTGGAATTGGCTGATGTGATGCATATGTGCAAGAAAGAAAGTAAAACATGAAAATGTTCGTGGCAATCCTTTTATGAGAAGAATATTCAAACAGTCTTGTCAAATAGGTTCAATCAAAAAATTAGTGCGATCAATACTGAGACAAAAAAAAAGAGGGAAAAAGTATATATATTACATATACATATATATATATATATATATATATATCAATGAAGTACAACAGCTATGATCCTATTTCAAAGATGAAAAAAAAAAACACCTTTATCATAATAAATAAGCTCCACTTAAAATCACACTGAAAAGGTAGTATACTTTGATTTGTAGCATTTTTAATAAAGGAAATAGACTAACCCCCTTCCCCACACTAAAGAAAAAAGAGAAATATGACAACGATGAAAGAAGAAAGTAAAGAAAAAATGCTGATCCTCAAATTTCAATGTTCAAGAATAAAAAGTGGAATCATCACAGAACATCTGTTGCATGAGCAAGAAGTATAAAAACATAAGCACTGATAAAGTGAGGTAATAAAACACGAAGGAAAGCAAGCCTTCGGTAAGCTGTGCTTCAATCAACTTTACCCTGATGAACTCTCAGGGAGGGAAATGGTACACAAAAACAAAACACAGTGAAACTAAAATACAAGCAGCGACCACAATAAAATTGATATTTGAGGGTGGCAACAACACAAGTATGGGTGTCAGATGAAGGAAAGTATGTCAATATGCCTTATTTAGTTTTGCTCTCAGCACTTGCAGGCAAATATAATAACAAACACAAGGAAGAAATGATCATGAGGAGGAAGAGGAGATCAAATGTTGCTTTTGGTGGTTTGGATCAACATTAAAATTGCTAAACAAGGATTTTTTGAACAGCATTCAGGTCATTTATGTTTCTACACTGGCTCCCTCTTGGGTCTATCCTTTGCTTTACCTGATTTCTAGCACCTCAAAGGGTGTAAAGTTCCCAGATTGTGGTAAGCATAATCCACTTTCATGATATCACAAACAAACATTGAGAACCTAGTTCCTTGGTCATCATTTACAGATGACAAGTCCTTAACTTAGGAAAAACTTCCACTGGGTTTCAAACGTAGATGGAAAATATCCCAGCAATAACCTTCATCAAATGTTGGGTCAAATGATCCTTACTTTTGCTGAGAGAGTTGATAGGGAGTGCATTATCTCTGTGTATAATTTGAATCCTCAGGCGCGTTCCATTCACATCAAGATTCTTACCTTCCCGAGGAAGAATTTTCTGTACATCTGATTGCTGTCATCAAACTCCAGCTGAAGAGGGAAGGGAATTGAGGAACATGACGGTGATGGAGAAATATCTCCAGCGGCCGAGAGACTGCCATTCAGAGAGCTGGATGTAGCAAGGCCTCCACTTTCTTCGTCCACACTGATGTCACAGTCCTTCTCTGACCGGCTGTCGTCTGCTGTGAGTGTGATGGTACCGTCAATCCAGTAGCCCCTGTCGCCTGGCTGTAGAATGGATGGATATGGTCCCTCCTTTTCCAGCAGCTGGAAAATGAAATGAAATTTGCGATACACATAATATAGAGCATTTCAGCCAAGAAAACACATTGCATGGTTTTGTGCATATTTTTCTTTAAAAAGTAGTCACTATTTTTTTTTTTTAAACAGAGTATCTTTTACTAGTACAGCACATGGAGGACTACATACATATCTAGTGTGGCTTTAAAGTGATAAAACCTGAAAGTAGTCATACAGCATTTAGTTCATAGAAGTATATCACTGTTATTCAAATAATAAAATTGGACCTCCAAAGCATTAACAACACAGGTGAAAACATGCCTCTTTCTCACAGAGTGATAAGGAAGTACTATAGTACTTTGAGTTTATTCTAAACTCCATGCATACTTATGTGATGTCCAGTGGCATCTACTGTTTCAGTCATGAAGATCTGGATACTATAAATAACTGGCTACTTCCTCCTATAAAACTACAAATTGAAAATAATTACAATTTCACTGCTTTGATGATAATTATGTATACCTGATATTTCCTGCACAACACTGAGAGATTGTGGTATATGAAGTAATACCATGCTGGAATCTCACCAGTGTTATCATTGTATTAAAAGATGCCATCAGCACAATTTGGAACACATGCAATATAATGAAATCATTATTTTCCTTCCTCTTCATACACAATGCAGCTATACAATTTTGAAATCAACAAGTACTTTCATGGAATATAAGGTTAACAAAATTAAATAAAGATGTTCTGTCAACATGAAAAGAATGCAATGCCAAAATGCAACTGTTCTCTGACATTGTATACTAAGAAGCAAAGATATGACAAACAAAATATTTTTCCCTAAAATTTACATTAACTGGCATGCAAGATATATATTTAGCTCAGCCAAACCAAACTATTCACTGCAACTATTTTGAAAACAGCAATGCCTGTTGCTGATTTTGATCAATAAGAGCTGCTATGACCGAACATCATAACAATATTTGCCAATTGCTCTCTAAATATAGAGCCTCTCATGTACAACTGAGGTAAACAGGCAGTGGTGATGATGACGCAACATTGGCATCTCCATGGTGACAAGACAATGCGTTCACACTCACCTCTTTGATTTTCTCTGTGTTAGATCGTTTTGCCTTGACCTTTGGCTTTGGTGATGGTGAGCTGAAAGAGGGCTGGAGGACGACTGGAAGAGAGCATCTCTGCTCATCAAGTCTGTCACTCTGAAAAAGGAGGGAAACAAAAGGAAGTGCCTTCAACATCAGTCGCCATGACAACCTACCCGTACAGAGATGGAGTGTGTCAAAATGGACTATTTTGAGCATCCCTCTTGGATCAATTCTCAACATCATTGATGGACCAGAGTTCACCTAGCTGTAAAGCAGTTCGACATCCATCATTTTTTAAACACGTTCTTCACATTATACATGTGATGTAAGGGCTCATTGCGGCTTTAGGTAGTAGCTCTGTAGTAAAACCGTCACAACATTTACATCATTGACACGAGATGTCACTCTAACCTTTTACAAATTGAGGACACTGGAATATACAGGTCTTATATATACAAAGAAAATGCCTTATGCACTCAGAAGAATGAATGCATGATAAAAAAAAAGGCAAAATTGTTTGCAATGCCATTTGCCATCTACAGATCAAATTTCCTACATGTTGCTGCAGGAGGGCTGATATCCCCGTCAGTACAATTAAACCAACTTACATTCCGTACCTTGATATCTCTCCCATACAGATCACAATAATTTCCTTTAGATAGGGATGTTCTAAAAGCCAATCTGGGAGTATTTGTGTACTACCTGCATTTCAATGGGCAATAATAATTCCAAAATCTGGCAGATGTTAACATTTTCTCATTAGGTCAAAGTAAGTTATTAAATTTTTCAGGGGGCTTCCTACTGACTGATGAAAAATAGGCAGCTCTGGTACAGCCACACAGCCCTGCAGCTACCTGACCTGACTACAACACCTTTGCTAACATGCTAATCAATCATAGCTTGATGACATTAATCAATTAATCAATTGCAGGGGACCATAAAATAGAATAATGCATGAACTTGCACCTGCTCTCCATAAATCAGAGGTGAGGAATGGCATTTAAATGCTTCAGGCTAAAAGTAAATAAACAACCCTAACATGAGTCCAAATCCAGGCTAATGATTTCAAGAGGAAACTCAACAATCCTTGACGCGGTTTCATATTACAGTTAGAAAATCAACTGGATAATGTGGGAAATTCAGAACATGGCTTGTTCTACAACACCTCTACTTTATGCACAAGTTTGAGGCCCCAACACCATGTGCTTTGTCTTATTCACACACTTGACACTTTACGAGCTCAGACAGACCCTATTTATCAAATCAGTTGCCAGTAAATACTTGCCTTGAGGCAAGCACTTAAACAGACTAAATATTTCACTCACAGTTTTGAGGTGAATCATTGTATGACTGACTGCTGGTACAGGAGACTGAGTGGTGGGATTTGAAAGATGGCTGACATATTGTGTAATTACACTGACAGGTTTAAAAGCTTAATCTTAAAATGGCTGATCCCTAGTTCTTTCCACTGTATATCATATTGGCAAAAATGTAGAAATCACAATATGAGGATATGTACATGATCATATGTAAAGCAAATTAACATTGATATGTGTCTACACGTAATTACACATTGAGCTCTCAAGAAGTAACCGGAAAAAATGGGATAGGTTTAAAGGGAGAGATAAATACATGGATGCCACATGGCACCTTGGTGATCTGCCTCCTACACTGCTCTGAGATAGGACATTGGGCTAATTCCCTAAGGGCTCCTTGGCCATATTTCTCCACATGAATCTGTCTAGAATTGGGATTAATATAGGTATGATTTTAAGGAAGTAGGGCTTAATGGTGCTTTATACGAATACTTGTACAAGTCTTCAAAGACGAGCTATAAATAGAGAAAGAGCTTGAGATGACAAAGAGACATGGTCAGGTCTGGTAACCCACTGCTGCTGAGTAAGGTGTGCACGGGTGTCTTGTGGTTTGAAGGTATATCCCAGCAACCGAGGCCAACTAACTGATTGTTTTATTTCTCCCTTTAAGCAGAACAGTTGGTAGTAGCAGCAGCAAAAGTATTCATAACATTACTACATATAATCATCATCAATGGTACTGTAGTGGCAGCAGTTCTTAAGAGAGGAATACAGACAAGGCCCAAGAATATGAGGAAGTGGAATTCACAGATATCATCATTCAGATTCCAAAGAACATTTATAAAGCACTTGAATGGGAAGAATTTACACTGTGAGAGGTGAGTGGAGATATGGAGACCAGAATCAGTATCTGAGGGCACACATTGTTTATCATATTCTGCTATATTTTATACAAACATGTTTAAATAATGTCATTCAGCCTGTTGCTATTCAGCCAGTGGTCATCAGGTATACTGTATCATTCATCTCTTTGGAAGAAGCATTCCCTGTTGACCCATGTAAGATCAGCAGTCTTTGCATAGTATTTTATGTCAAGCACACAGACCAAAAAAATGTAAGCCAACAATTTTTAAATTCCAGTGATTTCTAGCCAGAAAGTTTTAAGGGCTTTTTACACTTGTGTTTCTTAACCCCGGACTTTCTCTGACCCAGGACTATCGTTAGTCCCGTACCAATTTTTTCAGCTTTTTACACTCGCCAATTAGTCCCGTACTATCTCTTGTCCGGGGCTAAGGAGAAAACTGACCTTTTTACACTCGTCTTTCTTAGCCCCGGACTTTCCAAACCACATGAATATTCATAATTACGCTGTGTACTGTACACGTACACGCACGCACCGGCAGCACTTGATTACCTCGTTTCTGATTGGTCAGTGAGGGTCGCACTTCGTCTCCGTCGCTTAGCCCAGGATTATTTTTTCGTTCTGTTTACACTCACTTGCTTGGCACCGCAATTGCGGTGCTAGCACCGCAATTGCGGTGCTAACCCCTGCTATTTTGCAGGGCCAGATAGTACCGTACTATCGGTGGGGCTAGCCCACTTTGGCAAAAACGAGTGTAAACAGAAAGTGGGCTAAGGATAGTCCCGTACTATCGGTGGGGCTAAGGCCCCCCCTTAGCCCCACCGATAGTCCGGGGCTAAGCAAAAATTTACAAGTGTAAAAAGCCCTTTAGAGTATATTACGACATGTGAGGATTTTTTTTTTTTTCATGGGTCTGGCAGGGGCTAAAACAGAGCACTCGGTGCTTGGCGATCCCAGTATTACCCATCCCTTCTGGGTGTTTATCAAACTTAAGCAGCGAGGATTTCATAATTTGATTTAAAACACCTCCCGGGAGGATTTCTGTCACCACTAATGACTCACTTGGGAGAAGAAAACAATGAAGAGAAACATCACAATTAATGAATTAGTTCTGGTCTGGTGACAGTCGCCACCCGTGTAAATTTACAATGATACCCTAGAGCAGAATTCTCAGCAGCTTCCCTTTATCTAAAAGAGCTGGAAGAGATTTTAAACTTCAGAAACAATGAATTCTTATTACAGTCCTACTTAACAGGAACTTCATTTACAAAGCAGAGGTATATATCCTGTGTAGTATATAAATGTATCTTGTCATTCATCCAGTTGAAATGTCCAGTATGGTCAGCAGATGTACTTCGAATTGCAAGATATGTAACTCCATCGTTAAATCTACAGCATACAAAATTATATAAAAACTACTATATGCAGAACAGTATGACCGAAAAAGGAAACAAACAATCACACATATCCATAAATATATCAATATACCTTAGCTGGGTGACACACTGCCACATCAAACAAAATGGGACAAGTGAATTACATTAATAAACTTCGAGCAGCAGAAAGCCTTAAACATACCCTAGATGAACACTCTGAAGATGGGAATGTTTTGGAATTGGAAACAAGGGAGGGTAGAGGAGGGAGGAGGCAGGGGGCATTGATTTAGGCAGGAAATCTCCCTGCGAACTGATCTAATCCCCCTGGCTCGGGCTAAAGCTGCAGAAAGAGTCAAATCTGAGACATCATCTCATTTGTAATGCCTTGTCTGTGGGGCTTGCTTCAGTCTTACTTCGTCTCCATCACCTGTTCCTGCCTATTTCAGCTGATTCCATGCCTAGGCTCACTCACATTACAGACACAAGTTTTACTTCTTGTAAAATGTATGACGTTGGGCAACCATCAGCCGATTAGCACTCCCTGTTTGGCTCATAAATGTGATTCCAAAAATAAATAAACTGTGTGCAATGACACCTTGAAGAAAAATGGAAATGATTCAGCCATCCTCAATCAAATCACAAAAGGTTTTCCCTCAAAGGCTATTTTTTATTTATTTATTAATTTATTCATTTTGCTTCAGTCATGAAGAATCTTTGCTTCATCCTTTTAAATGTCAAATAAAACTCCTCCCCTTCATTTCCAGAGTTGAAAGCCCTATCAACCTTTCAAAATTCTATTGAAGTAGATTGCATAGGAAAACTACAGAAATCAAAAGAAACCAATTTTTGTTGTGAGGATACACTGCTTTTTAACATTTCCTTGCTAAATATATATGGCATTCTTAATTCTCATACAACTAATAATTCTCCTTCAAAAGGTGGGTATACAAGTATAAATAGGCCTATGTTTACATTTATTTTGAGAGAATAAATGTCACATGTTGAATATTCATGAGAAGAAAGCTGTGAGAGCCTTCCAACATTTCTTTATAACAATGGGAAAAACAAGCTTGTACATATGCACAAGACAGTTCAATTTTGACTTAATGTCAGAGTTACAACAAGTTCCTTTAAATCTACCTCTCTGGACAGTCAGGAGCTAATTCCATTCCACTGCTATGCTAGCAGCTGGCTTATGCGTTTCTAAAACTCTGGGGCTGCTGCCAAATACACACTTGAAGCATGAGTTACATTTGGCTTCTTTCCAATGTCTTACCTGTATCTTCTCAAGGAATTCGAAGAAGTCCAGTTCTGCATCATTTTTCTGTGAGGATTAACAAAGCATAGTGAAAGTTAAAATGAGAGAAAAAAAAGGATTGTGGTACAAATTGTCAAGTCACATGTTAAACAGATTATGAAGGACCATCTCAAACAACTCTTTACTGGAAGACATAGCTACACACATTTTGCATAGTTCAACAAACATTTTCTTTTCATTTTCTAGCCACAATACAAATTGGGGTAAGTTCAATATTTTCCTAATGTGAACAAATACATGTAGGCCTACTTCCTATTTAATTTGAATGAAACTACAAGGATGTCCACACCATGCACCTTCAGCAGCTGTTCTTCTGCAGTAATATGATGTCATGCATAGGACTATACCTATTGACAACTGGTTTGACTGGATGCTTTAATTCACGACACCCATTTGCTACCCAGCTCCCCCTCCTCCCCCCAAACACACACAACTGTCATTAGCTTTTTTTCCTTTTGTTTTCTTTTTTAGGAACTGACTTGCACGAATGTTTCCGCTACCACAACACTGACTATGCACCGAACATTTTCTCTGTACCGCAATCTACTTCAGGAAGTGGTATTCATGATTCACCTTCAGAGTGTACTAGCTGTTAAGGTGCTGTCTTGTCTAGACCTATTGAAGTTGTTGTTGTTCATTTTTTTGGCACTTCTTTTTTTTTTTGGGGGGGGGGGGGTTGGAAATGGCAAATGTGCTGGATCATTCATAAGAGTTCAAATTGGTGTAATGCAAGAATGATACAGCTACAAAGTCTTCACCATTGCATAAAATAGTCTAAATAAATACTGGTCAGTGACTGGGTCATAATAAATGCAAGCACATGACTAATGAAGTGAGGATCAAAATCTTTATGTTGCTTGCCGTGACATCACATCAGGTAATACAATTGGAGAATTGGACTCACTGCCTTCAGGGGGCTAAAATAGAATGAAGTATATATATATGAACATCATAACAATATCTCTCCCACATGGTTGTCAAGTATAATATCCCACAAAAAATATTGGAAGCAGTCAATCACTGAAGATTTCGAAGCTTTGAGTAAAAGTGTCACAGTCAAAACAAAGCATACACATACAAACAAGTCAAAAACATGCCTCTTCTTGTATCTAGGTCATTTACATATTATTTGAAATAACCATAAATGATCACAAACAAAGTGTGGGTCTGGTTGATTTCTCCAATGTCCCTTGATGGCAATGAATAGCATTTTTCCCCTCAAGACATTGGCACAATCTCACAGAAAACAATGGAACCTTTTCAATGTTTGTGTGATTGTTACTTGTGTTTCTAACAAACAGCTAACAATATCAACATTAGTCAGTACATTTATTGTGGAATTTCAAATATCTTAAAACCTGATCCCTCCTCAACCACACGCAGCACAAAAGGTCTCGACTTTGGGTCAGACAGCATTAATCAGGATCAGTAACTGAAAGATTATTTTGTTGAGGTGGTGTAAAGATCATTAACCACACATCACTGGAAACTAGGCATCCATCTTGCTTTTGGATGAAGAAACATAACAATTCAATGCTGTTATTTGTAGAGGTGTACCAGCCCTTTTTTCTTCTTAATTACTTCCTCTCAAATAGCATGTCGCAGATTTAACTGTCTGCTGGAACCCTGGCATGCACTCATTACAGATTCATCCATGGAGCCACACTGCTTGTTTATACTGTCTGCCATTATGTAATTTGGTTCTTGGTATTCCACCATGCACGCCAAGGACTTGGAGCCTGCATGGCTGATGCAGACATTCCCTGGAAGTTGGAATGTTATCCATCCATCGATAAGAGCCTAGGATATTTCTTCACAACAAGCCCCATGAACACACCCTGACCAGAGAGAGTGTTTTAATTACCAGTACCCCTATAGCTGCTTTTTAGACATGGTCAGCTGACCAATGGTGTCTAAACACGCACACACACACACACACACACACACACACGCACACACGCACACACGCACGCCATACACACATACACATAATACACAAGAAACAAACACAGAATCACATGCCCTTTGTGTTTGCTATTGGGTCTCTGATGAAATTAGCCCTATTTCCACCCTGATAATGATATTTCCCCTTGGGTATAAAGCCTTCCCAGTCACGTCTGTCAGTCTCAATAACAAGCACAATCATAGAACAATATTAACCAGAAAATGCTTATTTCTGGCACTGCAAAATAATGATCACAAACTCACATAAATGTTCAGCTTGAAATGGCTTACTGAAAGATTTCAAAGACATCATTTTTTTACAATAGCAAAGTACATCTTCTGGAACATGTTTATCTATTGTTACTCACATCGATTTTAATAATTTAAATACGAATGCCTTTCTTTCAACTTCAAGAGATGTAGTCAAGTAGAGTGTATAACCCAGTGGCTATGGAATGCTTTGTCTTTAGTGTGAATGAGTGGGGGGCCGGGGGAGTACTATGGAGGGTGGGTAAAGAGTCAACGGTACCCCCTCCCCTCTTTTAGGGAGTGGGGAAGGGCGGGGAGTGGGAGAGTCTCAGAATGGGCATTTATATGTCCAACCCCTGTACACACTGTTCCCATCAAGTATATCATAACAGAATGGTAGTAAATGTGCCAGACTTTGTAAGCAGTGGACCGAAGTGGCCTCCCCCAAGAATGCACTAATGGCTAATGGACAGTTCCGTCAAAGTTGTCAACATTTTGGTGAGGTACACATTTCACTCCAAATAAGCATCACCGATGGCAACAGTAAGCTGCCCATTCTAGCTAATGCTTGCTGTGGTCTTTATGAATGATTGGTTCCCACTGGAACGTTCTCAATGTCTGATTCTCTGATAACATTCTTTTAGTCAGATGCCTCCAAGATATGATGATTCCCTACACATATATCATGGCAACTAAACGCTATCCCTCTACTGCTTTCTACATTAACCTACAAGACTTTGACATGGCTAACATGAAGACTGAACAAAAACTCTAACTACACACACTTGGCTTTGAGTTTAGGGTGCACTTCATGCATATTTTGCATTTCCCCCGATGAATTTTAACTGTTGGTTAGGCCTATATGGTTGCAATGAACTGCATCAAATATGTTTCATAAAAAACAAAACAAAAACACACTTTCCATTTGATAAAGAGATGTATGTTACACAAATCACAGTTTATAAAGGCTTCCAGTGATCTAAGATAACTTTATAAATAATGTCTTAAATGTTGTATATCTCATTGATAAACAAAATAGTTTGACACATAATGTCTCATACTATAAAAGTGGATATTTTCGCGCGACTAATTTTTTGCGCTTGGCCAGGAAAGAAGAGTTTCGCATGTTTCTAATTCCGCGGAATCAAGACGTCAACAACCTGAACATATAGCACACAAAAATATATGCATGCTTTTATTTTCACGCTGAGCTTCTGGCTGCGCAAAGTGCGCGAAAATTTCAACACTGCGAAAATTTCCACTTTTACAGTATACATGAGCTCTACAACCTGTACATTGAGAGTGAAAGAAGCCCAATTCCCTCCATGCACACCTCCTCAATCTGCTTTACATATGGGGACAATTTGTCATGAATGGAATATTTTCAAACTAATACCACTAGTTGAACATTTCATTCTCACCTTTACAGCAACTCCTCCATTGACTGGAGGCTTCTCCTTTGGTGTATGCTCCTCACAGTATAACTGACCCTCCATCTCCCTCCTCCTATATATCACAAAAAGAAGCACAAAAGAAAACATGGCATTATCAGTCTCAATTTGGAAAAATTACTGCAAGCAAAATAAATGGTAGGCCACAAATATGCACTGAAAACAGAGCATAATTACAAATGACAATTTGCATTGGCAATAGCTTTAATATTCAAGTAATCATACCTCTCATCCAGAAATTTCAAAAAGGTACATGTAAAACATGACGTTAGGGAGACCTTGTAAACATACAACCTTACATATTCTGGTGTGATACTTGAACAAAGGTAAAAGATAGCTACCTTATTTCATGAAAAAAACAACAACAAACAAACACACACTCAGCACGAAAAGTGCACTTGTGAAGTCACAATCAAATCTTCACAATGAGATGTATAGGTGACATATGATCTGTGCATGATACATCCTTTGCTATAGTTGCAATACTTGCATTCATACAAAAATATCACAGCTCAGCTAAAACATACACACATACCAAAGCAACCAAAAAAAAAAAAAACCATGCTGACATGAATGATCATGAATCCAAATCAACATCAACACAGATGTTGTGGATAGGTACATCACTTGTAGCTGAGTTGCTGATGATCTGCTGAACCTACAGCTTCACGTTCATGATTGGTTATGTTTCTGTAATCTCATTGACATTCTGTCAAGATGCCAAAAACACGCCTAAAAAAGAAACCCAGGTATTCATAACAATTGATGCCTACCTTCTCCTGAGAGAAAACCTCCGTCCAGGCATTGCTGCTATTACAGGTGGCATTTTGTCAGAACTGTTGCTAACGCTAGATACTCAAAATGTCCAAACAGTACTTTTTGAAGGTCCTGGAAAAGTATGGAGTATCTCTTGCGATAATATCATACACTCTGCAGACAAAAAATGTTGAAACTTTTTCCCACACTAACAGCTCTTCTTATTCCCAGCCAAAGCAGGTTAGATATAGTCCAGAGCAGAGATTCACTGTGTACAATCCTCATTTGCAGTCGGAACCAGTGATTAGGCCGAGTACAGAGAGACCGCAGCTACGGCACTCTCCCAGACACTCGGCTTTAGGCAAAGTCCAGATCTGGCACAAGCATTAATCCAGTCAGAGCGGTTCTTGGCAAACAAATATTATTCAGTTATGACCAAGGGTGAGTAAAGAAAAATAATTGCAAATGCAGATGACCACAGCAGACAATTTCCCCGTCCTTTGCTTTTGCTTTGCCTGATTGTAAACAAGGGGAAGAGTGTTGCTGTCGGCAGATATGAGTTTCCTGCACGGAAGATGAATGACACTCATGCAGCAGGGATTAAACTCAACTGATGAGGTGATACATCTTGGCTCAAATTTAGACCGTGATTCAGGTGAAGACAGAGCGAGCGATGGATGATCATTCAGGCGCAGGGAGATTTTGGGGCAGAGAATATTTCATGGATGAATCGAGAGATGGCGGGTGACTGGACCGGGTCAGGAACAAATTCCGATGAGCTGCAGAATCGCTACTTGGGGCCACGTTGGTTTGTGCGATGCATCCACAAGCTGCTGCATGGGTTCCCCATCAGGAGCGGCCCTAGTGATGGGTAAGGATGCTCCTGTCTCAATGACATGAATGAATTATGAACCAACATTTGCGAAATCCACAGCAATTATCATCTGTGATTGCCTGCCATCAATTTGAGAGACGAGGATGGGGAAAACAGATGACTTCCGGAGACAAAGACTCCTCTGTTCCTGACGACAAACCCACAAGGTAAACTTTCTCCAGATTGATGAGACACTGTTGACTGGACTGGACTGTTCACCAGCTTTTCTCCTTGCTCTTCAGGTCACACGACGTAGCACAAAAATCCCACGGAAAATTAAATCAACAAGAAAATGGTCTCAAAGTTGACCACTCTCTCATTTGTCGAGTTTTGAACAAAAAAATGTAGGCATGAAGAAATCAGAGATTAACTCCATCCACATTCAGTATGGACAAAAGCAGCATCAAACAAAGTCCTCCCCATTCCCTGTTTGGTGAGTGAAGACCGTCCCGCCTTTCACTGGAATAGAGTGAGAGCTGTGGAAGGGGAGCCCGAGATTTTATATGACGCCTGCCTGGTCTGGTCTGGTGCGCTCCAGTGACTGCATTGACTACAAGGAAATCTCTTCCTGGCAGGAAAAGAAAACAACGCTAGTAGGAAAACTCGACTCCGGATCTGCCAAATAGTGACCTCATACCTACGTCCTCATATGTCAGAGATACTCCAGTCTCAGTGCTAGGAGACAGTCTTGATAAACTTCCCCTCATATATTCGCCTACAAACTCCAAAATGTGAAAGCTGCTGCCACTCTCTTCAAAGGAATGTTGCTGCAAAACATAAACACAGTTTGCTCCAAGTGCACCTCACAAGGGAACAAAAAAAGTTCAATATCTTTCCCCATCCACCAAAAGCAAGTGCAGGACCAGGCTAATTCCACAGTTCTGTTGGATAGTCAAAATCTGGTTTACCCCAGCCAATATCTTTCTCCCTTGCTTCCGTTTGCCACCTTCTAACACAAGGAAAGTTGTATTTTGGACTCTAGGTAAGGACTGTTTTGAAGATTTAGCATGTAGGCTAGTCCACAAACTTTTAATATCTGAAAGACCACAACAGTGAGAGCTGTATCATAAGTTCCAATCTGAACTTCATTCCCCCCACCCTTGATAAAAATGATACACAGAGAAACACACACAAGAACACACACACACACACACACACACATCTGAACACCATACATGTATGCGCTGGCACTGGCAGGAAGGGCTGCCTTATTTCCACCAATCACAGGAGTCGCTGAGTGACTTCCTCTCCAAACATTGTACCTGCCCCATCCCATGGTAGGGGGAGCTCTTCAAACTAATCAGATTATTCCCTGATTAGAGATAGTAAGTATGTTCTTGTGACTGATGGGATGTAAGGGGGAGAGAGAGAGAGAGAGAGAGATAGTGTGTGTGTGTGTGTGTGTGTATGTTTGTTTGTGATAGTCTTTGATGTCTGTCCGTGCCCAAGCCCAATTTACTAATTAAAATAAAACTACCATATCTCCCTCTAATCTTGGACAGAAAAACTACATCACAAAATGTAACACTGTAACTTCACATGTAATATCTCATACTCTGCTTTAAGCATGAACGTGGCAGTCCATTCACGTGCAATAAATAAGACTATGAATTCACTGTAGAAATGCAGTCCAAAAGCATACATTTATTATTCTGAAACATCTAAGTGAATGGAATACAATTCAAACTTCAATATCATAAGCAATAAATGTTCAATACCATCACAGGCACTCTGCATACATCTGTAAGTTATATTACATACATCATTTAAATTGATTCAATATATTTTCTTCTCTATATGTTTGAAAACAAATTTAGCCTTCTGATTTCACTAAAATGAATTCATTTCTCTTTAATGACTATTTTTCTTAATTTAACTGCCTTTCCATTGCAAATGTGCTAAAGCCCCCTCATCTATAAATAGGGCAATACACAAACCTGCTGATCACATGCTTTAAATTTGCACTTATTAAAAAAATTGAGAACTAGACTAGAAGAAATGACTGATCTTCATGAAAACTCAATAAACTTCCACACAGTATATAACTGTCCAACTATTTCATAGAGTTCATGCAAACATTTTTGAAGAAGGCATTCAACGCATTCAACACATTTGGTCATAAAATGCTGAGCTTGATTTAATCATCAGCTTGTCTGGAAAATTTCCTTCCATGACAATGAACCCCAATGGCAGAATAAAAACCCATACTGGGATATGAGACTGGTTACAATGCTCCCCCACACTCTCTCACCCACCATGGGGGAAATTCTTCACACTACAATGCCCCTCCTATGAAGCATACTTATATCCTGGCTAAAGCGCAGACAGCAAATTTAGGCAAATATTGAATCAAGAGGCACTCTTTACCTCATTAAAACTCCAGATGGGTCAACATACCAAAAATGGCAGTCGCTTTTAGCGCAATGAGGCCACCAACCCCGAGATTGGATTGTAACTCTAAAGCAAATCATTTGGGAAACAAATTAACATTTTATCATAGTCATTTTTCCTTTCCTCCTGAAGTATGATTCTCATTCTTTTTTTTTTTTTTTTTGGGGGGGGGGAGGGATATAGACTGTTATCAAAACTGCTCATCGACAGAGCATGTACTAGCAAAACTTAAAAAAAAAAATAAAAAAATAAATATCTTCAGATTAATTTTTTTGTTGGCATGCCAAAATGTGCTGAATATCAAAGCTAAAAAATGCCTCAAAGATGTTTTTGTGTGGTCATAGGCCCAAACATAATAGCCAACTGCGGGGTCCACTATTGTTTTGTGCATAAGAAGCCAATAAAGTCATATTTTCTAAAAGAAGTATGTACTCAGGTCATTCACGTAATTCTTGTTTAGAAACTGTTAATTGATTCCTCTACTGTAAAAGTGAAAATTTTCGCGGTGTTAAAATTTTCGCACATTTCATGCAACCCGAAGCTAGTGCGAAAATAAAAGCACGTGAATATTTTTGCGCGCCATATGTTTCCGTAGTTGATATTTTGATTCCACGGAATTAAAAACATGCAAAACTCTTCTTACCTGGCCAAGTACGAAAAATTAGTCATGCGAAAATATCCACTTTTACAATATCATGTTCTTTTGGTTCCTTTAATTACTAAATCTATGAGGTCTAAAAACAACAGTCATCAGTGTTAGATGACCTAATCACATATCATTAAATAATCATAAAGGATGAATTATCAACTCTAATCCCCCCCCCCCCCTCACGGCATCAAATCCTACAATCAAATCAGTTAAGTGCTCTGAATAGTATGAACCATTGTCTACTTTAAGCTTTCAATTAAGGCTATTGAAAATGAAAGTAATTACTTGAGCAAACTCAGCAAACAATAAGCTGACAGGTTTCACCATTACAATGAAGATTTCACTGGATCTGCCCTCCTCGTGGTATAGGGTCATTCTGACTTGGAGAGGTGTGGATTCACAAAGCAATTTTGAATCTTCCGAATGGATAATTTTTGTTGGAAATAACTTTTCTGCGGCAACAAGAGAAAGAAGAAGAAAATGAGTCGGGTGGAGCCTTCCCTTCCTCAATTATTGGACTCTTTCTATTGAAACAACGAAACACTTCCTGTGAACCTTTGGCCTCTTTGCCCCCCTCCCACGGTCAGTGGGCATTGCCCCCTCTCTAGCCTCAACTCAAGACTCTTTCCAGCCTATCAGATAATTCACAAGGAGATTGTAACAAAATAGGCAATGTCATGTTTATTTTAACATATACCTCTGTTACATATACAAGCAAGCTTCAGGGCATCATGGCTTATAATTATGGCCGATCCATGACAAAATTTGAACATATGCAGCCAGAGCATTTCACATTGCATGTTTCTATTTTTGGTGTGTTCTATCTCAAGAGTGTAGGTGTGGGATTTTGGTAAGTTGAAGGGGAATAACAAAATAGTTGTATTTTCTACTCCTATCTTATCTCTATGCTACGAAGCTATTGGGCACGATATTTGATGAGGCTGGTACAAAATCCTGCTCGTAGCACAATGATGAATCTTGTTTCTTTGATTAACAAAAAAAAAAATCTAAAAACTGAAGACAGAAAATGCACAACATCCATTTTCCACAGGTGGAACTGGACTTCATCAATATCACAATTTCACCATTAACTGATCTGCTGAGTAAAGCAGATATGGCTATTATGACTCAAACATTTCATTTCAGAAATATTTTTATGGGCCATTTAGGGAATGTACACACTGGGCTAGAACTCGGCACCATGCTTTATCATGCCCCCCCCAAAAAAAATCAAAAAAAAAAATCTGAGATTTACAACTATGTCTTGCATGTTTGGATAATATTCTTATTCTTTAGAATGCATCATACATACTTCTTGATAGAGCTGATATGCACAATTTAATACACCTATCCAGAACCAGCTACTGTCGTCAGATAGAGTGTGTTAGAGCATGAATCTACAGTAGGTCCATGGTTAGACCAAGATAAATTGTTACCAAGTTTAATTAGAACTCCTTGACCAAGGCTACAAATCCTACACACAGACAATACTATTAAAACTGTGCAAACCTCTCCTTTGTCTTAATTCATGCAGCAGTCTTGACTTATCTATCTCCCCAAATGCTACTGATTACATAACACTAATTATCATTTGAACCCAAATTTTCCAGTTAATTTCCAGTGAATACACTTTTATAGACGAATTCCATTCTGCATCATTATCAGTTTGTAACTGGTCCCAAACTAACTGTTTTATAACATTCTGCAAAGATTCTACACTGTGCATCTGATGAAGAGAGAATTCGCATGAGAGATCTGAGATAACTGATGGAAAGAATGAAAAAAAAAATGATAAAAATATTTAGGTCCTGGATGGCACTAAAAAGGTGAACTTAAACAAACATTCCTCATTATTTCCTTACACATATTTTGTTACCTTATTGAAACATCAAGCATCATTACACCCCTTGAGTACTGTAAAA
This sequence comes from Diadema setosum, assembly GCF_964275005.1. NCBI lineage: Eukaryota > Metazoa > Echinodermata > Echinoidea > Diadematoida > Diadematidae > Diadema > Diadema setosum. The sequence goes on along the minus strand of NC_092699.1, from coordinate 19,440,242 downwards.
CGAGGAATGTTCGCGTGCATTTTAATTTCGCGAATTTTGGGAGCGCCAAGATTTGCGAAATTAAAATGCATGCGAAATTTCTTGTCTACACTATATGCATTGAACGCCAGTGGCAATTCGCAAAAATTTCATGCCACGAAAAAGGCTGTTGGCTCCAATTTGCGAAAATTTCGTGCCGCGAATATATCATGTTTTACAGTACTTCTCTCGTTCAGACAGTTCCCCATCTTTGTGCAAGCACTTACAGATTTATCACTTTTTTTGTGAGATATATGCAATATAAATATGGTTTATTATCATTGTTAGCACACCCAAGGGGATGTCATTACGACTTAATGCTTGAAAATAAAAGTAGATAAATCACACACATCATGTCTAGAGTGTGAATTTGCAATGCTTTGGTCTCGTACTGTTCTGCTTTGTACTGGTTAATGGCAAATCGACTAGGATGCATAGGACGCTCTATACATATCAAAATATTACTCTAGTCTCAGTTTTGACCAAAAATGAAAAATAGCATAAAATTTGTGGGGAAAAAAATCAAGATATAGTAAAGATACACAAACAGGCCTATACAACATCACTATTTTCATTCAGAAAGTATCTACTGCAGCTACAGTAGCTACAGTTACACTTTCACAGTTGCACAGTTACATACAGCAACAAAAAGTTGCTACCTTTAATCTGATTCAAATAACATGTTATACAAAAAAATGATGTTTATAAGGAATAATACTATGCAATATTGCCAGAGCATATCATACCTGATACAATGATTGTAACAACACTTTAATTCCAATGGGCACTTCTTGAAGACACATAGTCATATGCCTACAATCTGTCTGTATGAAACATACACTGACAACATATTTTGCTGAGAGAGCTGACAATCTTGAGCTACAGAAGGAGACTTTTTGACCGACAAGGTCCCTGCACTTTGTTTTTTCCATCTGGTCTCTGTCTCCCTTGAACCAGGAAATGTTTAGGGCCAAGACAATTACTAGTGAATTCCTCATGGGTATGATACATTAGGAGATAAGTCTTTCTGTCTCTTACTCATCCCTAGTGTCTTATTCTTGGTGTCTTTTTGTTTCCTGCAGTGGCTATGAGGAAATACTTGGTTTGTGTTTGGAGTAGAATAGGCATTAGAGAGGAAAAACTAAACATGTGAAAAAAGAAAGAAGGGTTGTTCTATTGAAAAGGACATGCTTGACAGATAAACTTATATGTCACCAAAACATATGTAGTAAAAAAATCAATATTGTTGGAATATCATTTATCTTTGCAATTCAATGAAAATCAAATTTTATTTCCAATAACATTATCTTGAAAGCTATCTAGAAAAATAACTTGCTTGAAATGAAAAGAATAAAATAAAATCAAAAGTCATATGAAAAACATAAAAAGACAAAAAAAATATAGATATTGAGTATTCATTTGCATTGAATATTATGTCAAAACACTCTATCTTTTTATCAACAAATTAAAGGTGGCCCTGTATTTTTTACTTTAGGGAATCCATAGCCTTGTAATTACCGACCGTGATAGGACAGGTCAGTGATCATATAATTTCACTTGGGGCAGTATTTCGCATCTAATAATTCTCACAATAGCTTTACTCCTTAATAAAGTGTTGTGCATGCTCTTCTCAGTTGCCCCATTCACACTCACAGTGAAATACTGTGGTATTTCAGGCAATATTTTGTTATGTGAATGTCAATACACCACAAAATAACCGCAGTATTTAGGGTGGTAATTCAAATGTTGCATGAAATATGCATGCCAGCTTTGAGTATGAATTGTCTCACAAAATACTATCCACCACACTGCTCTGTATTTTTCATGTGACCTGACATCCCCCCACACGATATGCATACATGCATACGTGCAGTGCTTACCTCAGAGAGGTATACTTTCAGGAAAAAAATACCACAGTATTACGTGAATGAGAACGGTATCAACTGAAATACCACAGTATGTATTACCGTGCCATTCGGCCAATAAGAACATTGAAAACAAATTACCAGTATATTCAATACCACGGTAATTCCAATGTGAACGCATCTAGTGTCACATGTGAATCCACCCTTGCCAAAGTGACTTCTCAAAACAACCATCTCTATGTCAACTGGACTGGAACCTTATTGATGTGGGTGATAGGTACAGTGGTTGAAAGTAGCAGTAAGAGGTGTGAATCTGGGGTGTCTGTGGTGTATATGGGATTCACCACTACTAAGAAAGGTCCTACACAAAACTCTACCACAGGAAATATAAATGCAAGGGAAAAAAATCTGCTTAGCATGATAATATTTTCATGTTATGGGATAATTTCACTATGAACTCCACTAGCTGTATTGATAGAGAATGTCAAATACCCTTCTGATGCTTGGACTGACTCTTCCATCTTCAAAAAGATTACCTTTACTGATACTTGTATGTTAAAATAGATGATGTTGAAGAGACCAAATGTTCAACTGTGAAAAGAAAAATTGTATGTTCTTACATATATCATATCTGAAATAATCTCAAACAGGACGAAAAAAGGAAATAATTTTCATTATCTGACACGATGACATTTAGATGTCCTGAAGGATAATATCAGAAGATGCTATTATTGGTAGATGCTGCACAAGTTATTTTATGAACAGCTCAGGAGGGGAAGCAATACTCTCCTTCCTAGGCCATACAAGTCGAGGGGGGGGGGGGGGGAGGGATCATGCCCAGGCACACTCCTGCAGTTTCTACTTAACTGATACTTGTGCAGCAAACAACAATAGTAATGCCCGAAGAATACTCGCTGAGGGAGACTGAAATGGGAGACCATCTTGATCTCATTTAAAGAGATACAGTATTAGTTGTAATCCTTCAACGTGCTATTTTCTTCCTTGTCCACACCTACACGTATACTGAATGGCAGATAGATGGCTGGAGGGAGTGGACATTATTGAAGAGGACTTGTTTTTTCCATCATTCTTGTCTTTCAATCAAATGACTTTTTCTATTCATCAAGCCTACAAGATCCACCTTGTTTAGCCTACAAGGAGAAAGTTGATCAAATAGGTGTTATGAATGTATGCATGGTTCTACATTGTATATCTCACTCCTCTATTCTCTCTAACTTTCCTTCTTTTCTGGTTACCAGTAAACATAAATAAAACAATAAAAAGCAACTGAATATCCTTGTGTAACCACATGTGGATGCTAAGGCACAGGTAAATACCAACAATCAATAGGAAAGTGTGGAAACCCTGAAATTCTCCATTATGTCACCGCATGCCTCTCATGCCTCTCTCTAAAAAAAAATCTACGAATCAAAGGTCCTGTTTACCTTTAAGAAGCAGTGATTAGAAAATGCTCCAAGATATCACATTTGATGCATATGTGTAGGTCAGTTGTATCACAAAGCATCCTACCATATAAGAATTTCACAATAAAGCCTAAAATATAAGGAGATATCACTATTTTTCCCCAATAAACCATAACTGTAGACGGTTTAGTCTGGAAACGTTTTTATTATAACTATTGTTCACATTTTGAATATTTCACAATACTTAACATCGAATATACTGATTTTGTTGTTGTTGAAATTTTTACATTGGTTGTTTCTATCCCTAACTCACATATTTAAGAACTATTTTGAAGCACTAGTGCTGGGTTTTTGTTTCATCTGCAAATAGTAAATTATGCCTTTAAGCTAGTTCTGCAAATATACGACAGAGAACATTGACAAAAAATGAAAGCACAAAATGCACAATCACAAGTGGAATGATGAACTTGGAGAAAAAAATAAAGAAATAAAAATGATTACTTACAAAATTATGGGGCTAAATAGGAAAGGGGGGGGGGGGGCAGGTAACAAAAGAATTATAGTATTTTGTACACATATAGAATTGGATAATGCCAGTGTCATAACAGGAACAAAGTTGGTGAAATCAGTGGGTGATTACACACATACATCACTGACTAAAATACTCTGTATAATCTGTGCGGCCAGATGATAAAAGAATAATCAGTTGCAGGATAGATAATTGTTCTGATTTTCTCAACCACCCAGCTAGCTGTTGTATGTTGCCAAATTGTTGTCATTACATCATTAGCACGGTGTAGAATATGAATAGCAGCTGTTGGTCTCCTAAAACAATATTGAAGAAAAAAGTATGAATCACAATAAAAAGTAAAGAAATGAAAAAATACCCGCAAATGACCTACAAATAAATTAAAAAGAAAATCCATGATTACTGTATTTCCTGTTGGATAAGATCACACAAGTCTTCCATATCGCAAACACAGTAAATATTATGTGGAAGTAATCTACAGTGCAGACACATACAATTCTTACCAAGACTGTCAACAAACATGCTGAATGAAAAAAAAAAAAAGCATTTGGTTTGTATGCTACTGGACCAAAAACAAAAACAAAAAACATATCCTTAAGAGTAAGGAACATGATACAGCCAGATTTTCAGCACAACAGAGTATGTCCGTGTTTGGTGGTTGATGTACCACTTCCACAACCTACATTACCTGGATTGATTTCTGTGTTTTGCTCTCCTTACACTCACTTCGGTAGAAAGCCATTTCCTTTTTTTTTTTCTTCTTCTTTTCACCTGTTATTCCAATGACCATACTTCCTTGACACATTTCTACCTTTCTTCCTGCCTACTTCTTTTTCACTCATCATCATATCAGTCAAGATATTGGTGAACTATTGAGACATAAGCATGTTATTTGACAAGTTTGGGGACAGCAAAATTCTCATCCATAATAGATATTATACAGCTCTTCTCCAAATTTTTCTCATTACCTGGAACATGAAGTGATTATAAACCTCAAGAAATTATTTGACTACTTTATATATACTTGTCTGTTTGTTTTCATTTTAGTTGCAGCTATACTCATAGTATTAAGTAAATTGGATAATGAAGCACTCCCATGTATAATTTGGCTCTCTAAATAAGAAAGAAACCAAAAGAAAAAGTAAACATCAAGTTGGTAATAAAAAAAATAAAATAAACAGAGATAGATGGATAGATGTATCAAATAATATGTAAGGAAGTAAATGAATTTATTAGTGGAAAAAATGAGCATAGAAAATGGGATTCCATCAAAATAAATGAATGAATAAATCAATAGATAAATCAAGAACGTATAAATGGGTAAGTTGAATAATCAGTAAAATTAAAACACGATAAGCCTTACAGTGGAATTCTGCTGGATATTTTCATAGTGTGCATATATACAAATATATTACCATCTCCATGCCTTTAACTCTCCACTCCTCTCTATATTCACATTACTTATTATGTGCATTCATGGCTTGCTATTCTCATGCCATACTGCACGGGAACGGGGTGACTATTCATTAGCACTAATTCACTTACAAATTGACTGACAGGATGTGAGTAGGCTTGAAATCCAGTCCCTTCATTCAAAGCAATCCAGTACCCTCGTGCACTACTTGTTCACTTACATGCACCTCAATCAGTCAGCATTCATCAAAGGGGGAAGCAACCTGAGTAATTTGATTTTTCACTTTCAACCCCTGATTTTGTTTCTATTCATCAGGAAAAAAAAAATGTTTTGCATGATCAAAATACATGCACTTGGCAACAAGCATGTAATACCAATGAGGCTCTGAGGGTACTCCAGGTCAAAGTGAAAGCCTCTAGTATACAACATTTTCCTGCCTTCAATGGTCGCTGATCTGCAGCCCCACCCCCTATCTCTCTCTCTATCCTCACACACACATATACACACAACACAAACACATACACATATATACACACAACACAAACACACACACACACATGCAAAAAAAAAAAAAGAAGCAAAATGAAAACAAAACCACCACCACTTTCTGTATTGTGGGTTTGAAAACAACCACACTGGAAATTCTCCTGCAGAACTATTATGGTTTCTATAGCACATCACCAAATGATTACATACAGCTGTAGCATGATAATTGCCAACAATGGCCACATTACAGAAGAACTCCCTTTTGTAAACCCCTCACTCTTGGAGTGAAGAGTGGACATGTTTTGCTGAAAGTGAGATGCAATTTAGAAGTGTATGCCTCAATGAGAGCAGAGGTTTATAAAAGACCACAGTCATAGCTCTGAGAATGATGGTCACCCACTTTGTATGTTCCATGACATGTGCTTGTTAGGCTGTATATCCAGTGGCACTGCATTAAATGGTTTCAGATACAGTACATACATCAAGGGCAATGATTTTACAGTTACAATTTAAAAACATGCTTAAAAGATAACATTTAAGCATGGATGACCTCACAACTTGCCAAGATGCAGATGGGCCTATATAAGATCAAAGGGGAAAGTGTATCTTTTCAGAGAAAATGATGATAACTTGGTAGGGGCCCTGCAGAAGGGATGGGGTGGGGCTGCAGCCCCCCCCCCCCTACTTTTTGGCTGGTCAATAAAATTGGAAAAAGAAAAATACAAAAAAGCCAACATTCATGAATTCCCAAGGATTCCATCCTCCATCCTCCTACCTAGAACATGAAAAACACACAGAAGTAGGCCTACAGCTATGCATAAATAAAACTTCTATCTCAAAGGTCAGAAAGTGTAAACTGAATGTGGCTCTGTTACTTGAGTTTACTAATGGATATATCATCCTTTCCACTAAAAAAAACGGGGGAGATGAGTGCATGTGTTCTATAGTGACAGTGTCCATCTCAACAAAATGGGTATTAATTGCAGAAGAAATATGAGAAACCAAGTAACAGACCTCAAGCATTTAAGAGATTTGCTACTAAGCAACTCTTGAATCACTAAAGATTTCAAGGGGCTTGAGCCTTGAGGTCAATGACTTCTGTTAATGTTTACCTGACCTTGCAAGTAATATCAATTTTCTCATTAATGAATATTGACCAAACTCCTGGTACAATGGCATTCAATTCATCAAGGCCTGTGGCATATCATGAAATATTTAGAATTTACATCAAAAAGTAGTAACTATAGACCTACACAGTATTTGTAAGAAATACAGTGTAGCTAGTAACTCCATATGCACTACAACTAATGGCGTAATTTTCAGGTGATAGTGTATGGTAACAGAAAGCGTTCATGACACATTAATATGAGCAACATGTCCTTGATGGGTTTCATGTTAGTACATCTGTGCCTTCAGTTCGCCGCCATGAGTTGACACTTGCTACATCCAATGAGGCAGCACAGTGAATCATTTCTGGGAAAGAGAGCATTTCGAAATATACATAAGGGTCTCCTGCCACATTCCAGGCCTATATGCAAACTGTATATCAAACCATGTAAAGAATTATCATGAACTTCATGCATACACTGTTTAGCCTGTAAGAATGTTTTGATTCCTCTATAAAAAAGACACACACACAAAAAAATATATTCCTCTCTGAACTGGACAAAGAAGTAGAAAAGTTGAGAAGCCTGGGAAATTCTTGTTCATAACAGAGAGATGGTGGGCCCCCACCAGTCTACACGTATAGGAGGGTTCACACGGGACATGGAGTGAGATTTGGATCATGATCCAAATCTCATTCCCAAACTGCCGTGTGAACACACCTATTGAGATGGTGTGACTCCACCAGTCAACAAGTATGACACTAATGACAGCTTGACAGTCTGTCTAATACAGGGGATACTTCATGGAAATGGGAAAGGGATGAAGAAAATGACAAAATCTGTCACAGAAAGTGGATAAAAAAAGATTGCTTTCTCCTCCAAGATGACCATTTTTTTTTTCTGGAGGAAATAACACTGCAAATTTGAATGCCAAATATCTAAAAAAAAAGGTGAAGTTTATTGATGGTGAAGAGTAACGACTGAGGTGTGTGACTAGTGCCTGCAAAAGGGCACAGCTGGGTGTGTGGGTGTTCCTGCTTTCTTCACTAACTCCTCCTCAGAGCTGCCAATGGGATTCCAGATTTTAAAAATGGCAAAGCGAGCTCTAACCAGATGCTAATCCGACCGGGAATCTCCGGCAGTCGAGCATCGGGACGATTTTTCATCTCCCCTAGCGAAAGGGAATTGACAGATGCCCCTGCTCCTTGCCGCTTGCGGAAGCGATACCCCGACGCGACAAATCTGCTAATGCAGTGTTTTCCCCATGGGGTGGGCGCGTGAAGCTGTGAGATTTGGGAACAAAAATAAAGTCAGATTGTGGGAAAATGTGTAGGATGAATGTCAGATAATGGCAAAATGGGAAAGTGATTGGCTAGAGATATGTGAACATAAGCAGTGTGGGAAATTAGAGACAGGATAGGAAACTTCTATCCACACATAAGAAGCACAAAAAGACATAAATGTACAAGCAACATTCCTTTACCAAAAAAAGTTGATATGTGGTATCATGGCCTAATTTTCACAAATATGAGCTTCAAAATTATACAATGCATGTTGTTTGTTTGTTTTTTTTTCAATTAAAAAAAAAAACTTTGCATTTCCCATTTTTTTTTTCTGTGAATACTGTAACACCAGAAATGTTCAGGTGCATGAAATTTTCGCATGGAGCCAAGATTCGCAAAAGTAAAATGCACGCCAAAGTGTTTGTCTATACAATGCATTGAATGCTAGTGGCAATTCATGAAAGTTTCATACCGTGAATGTTTCAGGTTTGACAGTACTCATTTACACCATGCAGTGAGCACCCTGTGCTTGCTTCGAGTGTACAATGTAGGTGATGTTACGAGTGTATTTCTACCATTAGCCCCAACTCATATCAGCTGATCCTTTAACCTGTTAAGGACGAGTCCCCAGTATATTCGGGCAGGTGTCTATGGGAAATGCATGTTGTAGCAAAATCAGCCCATCCTCAACAGGTTAACTTGTTCCTATTCCTAAATACATAAACTTGTGATAGTTTGTATAATAACAAGGATGTGAATATGGTATTACCACATTTTGGATAGACCCGCACATTACAAACCCATTGATAAACACCCCCCAAGAATGATAGAAAATCTAGGAAATATACCAAAATACTATGAAGTATCAAAAATGGATCACACATTGGAATGTCTTAATTAGTAATTCTTATCAAAGACGCAGTGAAGAAAATATCGGAAAATGTTTGCCATTATTGCATGCAGAAATGATGATTCATATATCACTACATGGATATGGCAAGGACATGATGAGGTACATATGGGGAATATGTGACCTCTACAAGACAAAAGTGGGCCAGACTAATCAACAATGCCAAAACCATGATAAAGCCGCAATACAGATAACAGGTGTCTCTTTGCAAAACGAGCCCGAATCATGATTGACCTAGCCCCTGCTTCATATCAGAGCACGTAATACTCAAATATAGACACATTACCTACGTTGGAAGTCAGGAAGTTTAAAGAGCTCGGGAGGGCCTATCTCACCGGAGGGGAAGTGGCTGTGACTGTCCCAACTTGCCCCAGTTGCAGCGACTCGTGCATCTTGAAAGACTAAAAAATTGCTCAAAATAAAATCTTCCTTTGTGGATGACAGTTCAACACACCGTAAATGATAGAAATACAAAACTGTATGCGTGGATGTGTGAGGATCGCTCTTGTAATCTAGGCTATTACAGTAATGGACTCTACATACTCTTGGAAACATAGATAGCATGACATCTGAAATGATATGTGCACTGTGTGACAGAGTTCGAGCGATACCATGGCCTACTTTTTGAGTGAATGCAAGAAAGTGTGGATCTGAACACCAGAACACCACTAAGCCACTCTTTGGGGTATAGCGACGTCATCACTTGGACACTTCTGCTAGAGATTTAGAGATTCTACACGAAAAACTGACTGTTCGACTGAAAGACTGCCACCTCTGCAGCGGTATGGAGCTATGAATTGCATCACAAAAGGGCACACTGCAGGAGTGGGAAGAAAGAAGGTTGTCATGGTGATGGGGAGCTTTTTTTCCGCCCACATCACCTACATGTGATTAGGAAAGGACACAGACGTTCCTCAACAAGTATGGCACTGGGGGAAAGGGAGAGGGAAAGAGCATACAGGGGACAAACAGTGACAAATATCAAAGTTGAATTAAAAGACAGAAACACAAAGGTTGCCTTGAACACCTTGAGGTAAATTCATAACCCCTGTTGAAATCCACATTATAACACATTCAATAGGTACTTGCCCATTATTTCAGATGAATGCATCTGATTCTGCCAACTAACCAATGAGCATACAAACATCCAAGGTCAACAATATTCATACAAAGCTACATTTACACAAGCAACATTTGATGATGGTCAGTCCACAAATTTGAAAAGCAATCTAAAAGCAATCTTCACTCCTAACTGCTTTGTTGAGTAAATGATTATCATAACAAAATCAGAGAGATTTTGCCAGGTATTTTTTCAGTAAAAGAATTGAATATCATGTTTTATTTGGTATTTGTAGGTACTATAGGAAAGAGAACTAGACAATACCGTATTATGCTCCAACAATCTGTATTTGTGCAAAGATCAGATATAGGAGCACTTCAACCATCATACAGACACACAAGTAAGACAGCAACAGTACATCTCAATCAGCAAACTGCCTTTGACCTTTGACCTACAGCAACTTCATCCCCAGAGACCAATTCATCTTTCCGACATTAAACCCTGCAGATGATCCATCCCCACTCCACCCAGTCCAGAATTTCTTATCATTAGGGCGCATCTGGCATACAGTGGATCTACCTTTGTTAGTTTGTACAAAGTGCACTGCGTCTTCCTCTGATCACTGCAATAAATTGGGATACAGCAAATGTTTATGCCAATAAATACAAACCACAAACACAATTTCCTGTTTCAGTACAAACAGAGATTTTCTGGAAACCTGAAACATATGTCACACTGACCGAGAGTATTCTGGTACTATGCATCTTGCCATGAAACTAGCTTGGAGTACTATCATTTCATTTTTTCTTTTTTTTTATCATCAGTAGAAATTTCAAACTTCCACCAACAATAAAAAGTGAGGCTTAGTTTTTCTGCAATGGCACACCTATCACATCTACTGGCCTTGTGATGTTATTGAGTCATTATTTTCTATAACCCACTTAAAACTGGTGCAAGGCTATCTTGGACCAACATCTACACAGAATACATATTAAAAATGACATACTGAATGATCATCAGTTGATTAATAATGAACACTCCTAACATTCTTGAATTTGAAGACTAATGGTCTTGACTGAACACATGCATATTTCTCAATTCCTCAACAGTCCTTTAATTTCTTGCACGATAAAATATACGTTAGTTGTTATGTAAACACAAGCCTTGTACACACAGGCCGTATACTAGAAGTAGAATGGTAAGAAAATTAACACGGAGTCTGAAGCCCTGTTTTAACAGAGCCTTCAAACTATAGTTACCGCGACAATGTCCGGATAGCATCCAGGTAATTTTTTTTTTTTAATATTTTTTTTTACCCTGCCTGTTAAAATGGTCCCTGCAAAATGTTGCTCAAATGTTGTCGTGGTAACTTCACCCAAATTGTACCCTGGCCAGCTAAGGTATAACTACCCAGACAACCCTTCTATTAGAATGCTCCTGTAGTACCGTAACATTATTTGATACACTCAACACGCAGGCGTGATAGTCCAAACAGAATGATACTGCTTGCCGATCACAAGCATGGATTGTACCCACACCACCTTTGGGCATGAACAGGTAGGTTGCTATGGAAACCTACCTGGAGAAGGTTTTCAGTATGCGTCTGCTGAAATGGTACCCCTTGCTCTCTTCTGGGGTTTTATTGGCCAAGGTGAGGAATTTTGTCTTCTGGACATTGTTGCAATGTTGTTGGGGTTAGGTCTATTAAAACAGGGCTTGACTTTCTCTTGTACCCTAGAAGTATCATGCAATAACACAAAGGTATGTCTCTCTTGTATCTCATATACAAGTGACCCGCTACAACAAAAAGGTCCTAAAGTCACGCACGGTCGAAGCAGTGAAAATCGAGTGTGAAGTCAGAGCATTAAAATTGGTCAAAACTTATGATTTTCTGATTTTGATATATTATTGCAGTCTAACATGTCTTCTATCATCTGTCAAAATTTTGAAGCAAAATGATCAAAGGAAAGATAAAAAAATAGCGTTTTTCTGAGCCATGTTTTTTGGCGTTTCAACGAAGCAGAAACTGGTTCGAAAATTTGGATTGAGCGCCACAGATAGGTTCCGCCCCTAACAACGACCAGAGTGATCTCATTGGTCAGTTTGCTGCTTGCTGCTAACCGAAGCGTGAAGCTCGCACACTGCCCAGTCGACTGGTGCGTGCGCACGGGGTGTGCTATGATCAGCCGCTTCTCACATCCTGGTCACTGATTGGTTGGTGAGGAGACCGCCGACGCTGATGTGCTTGAATGAACTCTTCGGGGGTTGCTAGGGCTTACCTTCTATTGTCCAGAGGTGAAAACTGACTTGCGTGTCCCGTGATCGCGATTACGTCGAAAGGAAGACTTTTAGGGCGCTTTTCTCGAAACAGTGATTTTCCAGACGTCTCGACATGCTCTCTTTTAAACGTCGATATCTCCGCAGCCGATTATCTTTATAAAATGTGTTATATATCAATTTAAAGCAGAAAGATTAGGGGATTATATCATGCAATTTTCAAATAATCGACCTCGCCCGACTTTAGGACCATTTTGTTGTAGCGGGTCACATGTGAATGCAAATAGGCCTATATATTTCTGAAATGCTTTGGTACCATTTTCATCATAAAATGCTTTGGTACCATTTTCATCATAAAATGCTTTGGTACCATTGTCCCCATAGTTTAACAGGTCAGGGACAGTAATCATGAGGATGGTCACTTGTAGGAAAGACAGGATCTCTCCTGACTCTTTGTGAGACACTGGACCCAGTCTGAACACAGCGGTTGCGTTTATCAACTTTCCCATGTTTGAAATGTGTTTCAATACCCACCCTCAAAACACATTTGCAAACGCCTTTCGGATCGCAACAGCATCAAGCTGTTGTACTTATCAACTAAAACTCTGTCATGAGTCAATTGAGAGGCCTTGTCACTGCGCAGCTCCATTGCGCAGTTTGACCAGAGGAGCGAAGATGTGTAGTTGGCAGTAGTTCGCATCACACTTAGGCAGGTCCGATCTTTATACGCATTTCAAAACGACTTTGCATTATCAACTCTATAGAAATTTGTTCTGGCTCAAACACGTTTGTGATCGCACTCTTTTTGGTGTTTCTAATCCCATAATCAAAACACCTTTGCATTTATCAACTGCCCCAAACTCCCTGAAAGTTCTTTGGAAACGTTACTTCTGCACTCTTTCAGAAGTGAGTTGATAAACGCACCCAGTGACAGATACCTGTTGACAATGCGTCAATGTGGAAGAGAGGATGAGACATTGGGACAGGGAGAGACAGTGGGGGGAAACACATGTTACAGTCATCACTAGGAACAGGCTGGGAAACAGGGGCTTGCAAACATGTGCCCAGGCACGTGTACATCAGCTGTGACAGTGCCTTGGCGTGTGCATTCATGCTATCTACCGTGCACGCACACTGAGAGAAGCGTGCGGCACTCCGTGCCATTTACAGTCACATTCTGGCTCTGTGTCCTCTGGTACAGGAAAAATGAGTGGCTTCACAACATAACAAGGGAATTGCTACAGGAAAGACTAGATAAGCTTGTTTTTGTACTTTCTCCACCACATGGAATAAAAATAAAAAGACCAAACAAGGATAAAAGTTGCGGAGTGATTAACTAAAAACTTACAACCCAATTCTTACACTTCACTGCTGACCTGGATCATTAGAGAAGTACCGACCATTACACATGCTGCCTCATACTACAAAGGAATATGAATCTCAAATTACTTGCATTCACCTGAGAGGTGTTAGATGTTCCACAACTTCAGTGAAACTACAATGTACTGTTAGTGCTGAAGTTTTTGTGATCAGATATTTTCATAAATTGCTACTTGTTGGACATTTTCGCTAGTTTCTAAATTTCATGGTTGCAAGGGTCTAGTAATCATTACTTCACCTTTCACAAAATGAATAAGAATGAGTAACAAGCCACAATACTAATATTGAGTATTTTTATATTTTTTTCCCTGTACATAAAAAAGCAGCATGTTTTGCATTCAAAGTACATTAATTATGTACTGTGTACTAGGTGCTACGTTGTTATGATCCACGTAGTAAGCTATACCTGCAGTTATTTCCAATGCTGCATGCAACCCAGTGCTGGCATGGCCCTTATTTTATCTTAATAATTTTTCAAGTGAAATAATATTCTTGTGAATTGTTTTTGCATGTTTTTCTATTTGCAGTTCACAGGCAATTCACCAACTTCACGAAAATGAAACCACTGCGACAATTTTAGGTCATACAGTATCACAAAATTTGGGAATGAAGGGGTAAAACACCCCCAAAATGTTTTGGTTGTAAATACTATCAGCATAGCACCACAGAAATAATGGTCTCAAAGTGGACATTATTTTCCACTTCTACCTGTACTTCAATAACTGTTGTTGTTTTTTTTATATTTTGGGGAAATATATCACCATGCAAAACACCTGAACTGGGTGTTTCAGTCTTCAGGAATTAATGACATAGTACCTGAAGTAGCTGGATATGATCATCCTTTCATGAGTGTATGTGAGCTTGGGTATATCAAGAAAGCATGTTTAAATGCAGGCATTTCATTTTCACATCATGATTCAACAAATGAGTGTCATAAAAGATTTATTCTCTCCATGCACTGGAAACTGTTTGGCATTTCAAAGTGCTGCCCTGAAATCATTTATCTATATTCCATTTTGGATACTTGCTTTGTATGTGCCCTCCATTCAAAGCTGGCATGGATATAGTGTGTGTCTGTGAAAACAGGAGGATTGAAAGAGCATTGAAAACTAAATATTGAAGTAGGTCTACTCATATTTCATCGAAACAAGAAATGGAGTCATCTGCAAGCATGCTAGATTTCATTACCTGATTCGGAGGCTACTTTCTGGAAGGCTGTGTGTCCTTTTCCGGCGCATGGGAACATAGGGATCACCCACATGGAGGTACCTATCACGGTCCCGTTCCCGTTCCCGATCCCGCTCCCGGTGTCGGATCGACACACTCAGTCTTCGTAGCATCGTCCAGTAAAAGTGAAACCGAGGATTTCTCCCCGATTTCCTGCTGATAACTAGTCACAGAGTAATCAGAGTCACAGGAATCGAGTACTAAATATTCCACATCATAATCCCAGTGGTGGACGCTTACTGCCGCTTCACTCCTGCACAGTTCCTGGGTTTTCCTGAGGAGTCCAGACAGCAAAGTGTACCCTAGAGCTGAAGAGGTAGGTGCCAGTACATCCACGAATAGCTAACTCAACATATTCCTCTCAGCTTTATCTGTCTCCAGACAACACTGAATTGACACAAAAAATGGTGATATTTCCAACCACAGAAAACATTTGGCAGTGTCCTGGCGGTGATCAAAAGAGCTCGTTCTTTGGCTGCATTTATACATCTGCTTCCATGGGATGAGACATAAGCTTTGCAGAACTCTCAAATATTCGTGGCTCTTCTGTGAGGAGAATCCAGAGATTTCTGTCATAGCGCCAAACTCAATAGCATTTCCTTGTCTGAATGTATAGCAGGTGTTTGGCACTCATTAAAGGCAGACAGGACTAACAGGCAGAGAGAACCAATAATGATGTTTACAACCCTGGGCTGCAGAACAAGGTGAGCAGCATTTTCAAAGCAAAAGGAACACGCTACGAGTCAAAGATGAGAGGCTGCGAAGGATCAAAAATAGAAGCAAGCATTCCCACTTGTTTGTGCATATATGTGTGCTCGTGTGCTGTGGGAACGATAAACTTGTCTTGGTTTGTCTTTTACTCAATTGTTCACGACAGCAGAGCCTGCCCACAAGTGAAGTGTCTACTGTCTCTTCTAATTCAATTGGATTTGAGAGGCTGAGATATCAGTGTAGCAAAACAAACTAGGGTTTCAAATTTATTAGATGCCGTTATAAACAGATCAATTACATTGCACTTCAATTGTCCCTGCTGAGATATTGTTACAGAAGCCGTATTATAACAATGTAGACAGAAGTGGGAGTTTTGGATCAAGACAGGAATAGTCTCAAATGAAAAACAGCAAAGGAAACATTTCTTAAGATGAAATAAAAACAGGTTTGTGATATAGGCCCTACTTACATTGTAGCTGTACCCCCTTTCAACAACTGTTTTCCCAAATGGCTCCTTGAAATTTTATGTGAAAGTAATGATGTGTCATAAGTGAAATGATGGATGCATCTCATACTAGTTTCTGTCTGCCGCTTACTCCCACTCATCTTTATCTCTACAGTGTTCTGAGAGCAAGGAAATGATTCTTGCCAGTTAGGTTCTACTGACTGAACATGTGGATGGGATGTCACTCCTCTTATGCACATACACTCCTAAAGAAACAAATCAAGTATTAAACTATATATTCAAACAAAATACAGCCAAAAATTGAGGAGAAATATGAAGGGGGTACATTTTATGATGCTCAGAAAGAAAGGGGAACAGTTTACAGCATAACTTATTAAGCCTTGTCCATAAGATAGAGCAACATGAAAAATGATAAAATAAAGAATGAGTATTTACAGATTATAGCATCTCCATCGCTACCGCTGCCTAATTCCATTATCTTATTTGGTAACACAGTCGAAGTTGCAGGTATTAGCCGGAAAAAACCCCAAAACAGACTCTTGAAGAACGTTTCTTTCCAAAAAAAAAAAAAAAAAAAAAAAAGCCTAGATGACTCTCAGGGCTGCCACAAACCAATGAAACACTGCATCCTTCACAGTTTAATGAGCAATCGACTCCAGCTGCAAGGTGGAGCATACCGAACACTATGTCATGAATGGCTTTCCATCTTATCAACAGAAACTACGTCCGGAATCTGACTGCTTCGCTACACAAATGTATGTGATGGACAACTTGCAATGGGGACGAGACATTTCTCTTGAACGAGACATCAGACGAGACATTTCTGCTGACTTGAAACCGTGCTGAACACTACTACAATGTGAAAGCAGGAGACCAGATAAGCTGCGTGGAATATCAGAGCCACAAGATAAATGGGTAAAAAATCTCCGAGTATTATTTCTGATGAGTGCTTAATGCCGAATGCTGAACGATGGATTGCTGAAAGAAGTATGGCATGAAAGGTTACTGTCAAACCGAGAGAAAAAGAACCCGATATTCTACGTGCTGAAGTTGGCAAGGCGTGAATGCCATGAAGTATGTACGGATACCTGGATATATGAAGGACAGAAGGCATGGGTCCATTTATGTCTTTTTCTCTTTTTGTTTTGTCTCTTTGAAGAGCTTCGGAAAGATTCATCGCGACTGTAATGAAGACGTTGGCAAGGCAATGGGGCCCTTATTACATAAACACCGTCGATCAATCGCTACAGCAATTAGTTCTTCAATACTCCTCCTATACTGGGAGAAACACTGCGGCAATGTTTGCACTGATGCATGAAGCAATCATCTATTCATCACACACTCTCCTCATTCCATTTTTTTCTTCTCTCTCACTCTCTGTAGTTCTCTCTATTTGACTCTTTCTTCCTCACACTTTCATATTGTCTGCCTCAATCTCAAATTTGTTTTTTGCCTCCCCCCCTCCATACAATTTTTTTTTCTTCCCTCATCATGCTGATTTTCCTATAGCATTTTCACATTTATCTATTAGCAGAGTTTCTTCACATTTAATTCAATAAAGAGCCATATATTGGTGAAATAAACATGACGACATGGTCATAGAGAACATTGAAATATTGCATAAACTTTTGTGAAATCTGGCAAAGCCTACATCCAAAGGCAAAAATGGCATTGACACCTTCACACTGACATTATCTAAAGAAGAAGAGACTATTGTGTTATAACATGATGCTGCATTAAGTCAACATGGGAGAAACAAATTATGCATATCAACACATTATATCTCTCAACATTGAAAGTATGTCTGCCATTACCACAATCATGCTCAAACAGTCAGACTCACATCACATGCATTCTGTCATAGAATGTTATTAAAAGCTCCAAGTGTTTCAAAAGTTGCAGCTTCTTTAGCACTGGGGTGGATTTGTGACCCCTGGACCATTTTTTGACAATTCCATTTTCCTATACACTTTGGCCACTGGGATGAATACCTCCAGATCTGTCTGGCAAACTCACATTACGTCATTGCTGGAGAATTTGTGACAGCAATCCTGCTTGAATCCACCATGACCTGAGATGACATTAAAACCAATACAAGTCAGCAGTCAACTTGCACAATGAATGGACTATCAAAAGAATGCTATCAATGAAGAACATCAGCACCCGAAGAGCCATCAAAGGGGGATAGTCTACAAAATGGAGGGTGCATACAACACTAATGGAGACTAAAAAGCATCTCTTCACCAGCTGCAAGGAGAGTGACATTTCTCTGTCCAATGATTCCCAGATGGTTTTCACTCACAGCAAATGGCCATATCTAGCAGGTGTTACCACGGCATCCAATCTGCCTCTCTGCATGACAAAGCACACAAGAATTCTGCCAAGTCTCACAAATCACTCTGTAACATGCTTTGTGACTTGTCTCAAAGCCTCCCCCCAACACACACACAAATGACTCCAACTGCTGAACACCAATCTCACTACAATATAAGACCATATAAAACAATACCAATCTGAAACTGTTGCCACATAAAACCCATACTCTCCTTTCCAGAGTATTTATAGCCACAGAAATTTTTCACACACAAGTTATTAAGTTTGTCCTTCCTTATCCAAGTACAGATAGATGGAGAGCCAGTCAATTGTACAGTGCAATCTTCTTTGTACTGTCTGTGAACTATCAAGGTTACAGCAGTGATGTTTTGCTTTGCAATCTGTCCCATATCAATTTTCCCACAGCACTCTTACCAACGGTACTCATCATATCTCATTCTTTCTCTGTCTCTATCTCTCATTCTCCCACATCTCTTTCTCTCTTCCGCTGCAAATAACAATAACAGATCTCCATAATCTGCAACATGGTAATTAGTTACGGCATTGTCTCGAAACAAATCAACAGGATATGTGCGTCGAAGCCTTTAATGGGGTAGGTAGGAGCACACGTAATCCACATGGAATTAGAATTCTTGGCCAAAATGATGTTTGCGGATGGACAGCCTTTCCCCAGTACCCTCTGGTAGAAAATTGGTCCAATTAGTCTTGCAATTGGCACTGATCATGAACTTCCATGCAGCACAACACTAAATCCTTTGCCTCCAAAACAATGAAAATTCATCCAACAGGCTGAAGAGTCACACTAATGCTGGGTGAAATTGAACGTAAGCATGTCATTCCTCTCTTCAATATTATTACCTCCAGTTACTGCAGTTGGTATCCTTGCTTGGCATATGATATGGGCTTCAGGTCATTAAACATTACAGACCACTCATTCTATCTCAACTGGTACATATAGAGATGACTGAACAAGGAACACTACCAGCAAAACAATCAAAGACATCACTGAATAATTCATGCCCTCTACGCCGGTCCAGCTTAAGTACCTCAGACCTGAATCAAATCAGGACTGATTAGATTGTCAGAGAAGTGCATTTATTCCAACCGTGTATACAGGAGAGAGTATTACATTCCAGGGAGTATGGGTCATCTGTACTGTCCATGGCACAAACACAGATAACATCCCCCTTTTTAAATGGTTAATTCATCCATCTAGTAGCCAGTCATGGCAGACACACAACCAACTGATGACATCACTAACCTCATTCTAATTTGATTCACCATATTCTTGACCTCGATACAATCAAAGGCATATATGCAATAACGATGTCAATCAAAGACCAATTTAGAAAGACATTATTCAGCCATATACAGAGCAATAACTCCAGATGAATTCAAACTCGTCATAACCCAATTTTCGACAAAGCTCATTCCAAAATTGAAGTCCTTGTGACATGTGATCCATCTATCTCTGTGAGGTCACAGATATCAGAAAACCACTTCCTGAGATAAAGTGCGGGTTGACTTTCATGCACACTTGAATGGGGATTAAAGCAGACCCTAGTAGGATATGTACATTGTACATGCCTATACAAACAACTACCACCACCTTGGGAACCACCCCTATCTGTTTTCCACTCATCATACAACATGATAAAACCTCAAACAAACAACTAATGCTTTTGAGATATAACAGGAACATCTTTTGTTCATATCTGTTTCAGAAATTTTTGGGTAAGATTAGAAAGAAGAGTATGTACTGGCATTACCATCCACAGTCAGAAATAAAGCACCCCTCCTATTGAATGGAACCAGCTGTTCTATGTGAACACCCAACACCACTGAGAAGTATTTCTACTTACCATTGATGCCTAAACAGTCAGAGGGGCCTTCATAAAATCAAACTCAAAATACATGTCATGCCCCATTTGACATGTTGTAAAGTATAGATAAATCCCAGCTCAAAGCTACTATGGTCCAGGCATGAAGTCATGACAATGTAGTCAAGTATGCACGCTGGGGAGAAAAGCTCAAGTCTCCTCCACTTCCATCTAAGTGTCATGACTTTAAGTATGATGGATGAAATGTGGGCAATATTTCCACCCTCAGATGCCCGCATAAATCTTTGTACATAAAACATGCATCCACACGGCAGGGCCAAAACAGCACTAATGAACGCGTGCATGAGATACAGCATAAATCTGAAGGATTTCCAGTGAAGTGACAGACTGCATCCTCAAATGAAATGAAAAACTTGGCTGGATTTCGATCGAAGGACTTCTGAGATATCCACCTTTTTTGTGTGTGTTTTCTTCTTCTTTTTTCCCTCTGTGGAAGACAAGGCAAAAATTGCCAAAGACAGGCACTTTATGGCGAGTCACACACATCGCATGACCAGAAGTCCCGGCTCATTGTGCTGTCAATGATGGATGGATTGGCAGACTGGGGCGCTGATTGAGAGCAATGGTCATGACTTGACCACGGCAACAAACAGCCCCAGTTCTCCTCAACATTTTGCCATGCATGCAAAGATGATCGATGAGGCTGCACCGAGAGAGAGATGCTGAAAAAACAGGCATATTGCCCTTCATTCCCGGCACAGGACAGAGACAAGAAGTACTAGAGATCATATCCACAATACTCTCCTAATGCTCATAGCATATTTTAGCAGGTCAAGCGCCAGAGATGCCGGGTAAATGGGCTTTCCATGTTGGGCGAAGAGAGAAAACGTTTGGCGAAGGAAACTAAATAAATAGGGGCAACCATCAGGCGACAAAATGCTCATCGTCCTTTTCCTCACTCACAACTATCTGTCCTCAAGTCTCTGAGGACTAATTGAGTATTATTCCCTGTAATCATCATCCTGGGTCTGCTTGATAGATCAACTTTTTTTTTCCCTTCTCCCGCTCTCCTTCTCTTGCCCCCCTGCATCCAGGCAGACTCAATGAAGACCTTGTAGGAAGAATAGTAGTCCAGGATTGGCGGTGATTCCCTGGGAATTAGCGAGGAGATACGGTTTAAAGACGTCTTGGGATACATGATATCACCATGTGTGCATCTGTGTGTGTGTGAGTGTGTGCGTGTTTGTGTGTGTAGAGGCTCCGGCGATACATAAAATATGATCATTACAAAGAAGATGAGATGAGAATAAGATATACATAAATAAAGGCAAACAAAGAGAAAGAGGGAGAGAAGAGGTAGGAAAGGAGAGATGAAGAAAATTGATCAAAACGTATTGACTGCAACCAATTGTGTCGACAGTAAAGCCGAGTGCCTGCCTCTCTCTGCCACCAGTGAAACGGATTTCATTACTGGAAAACAAAATAAAAAAGTGCAACCAATCCAATGTTTCCCCGCTCCTCATACAAGCAGCAAACTTGAATTCTTCTGTGGAGACAGTTATCTCATCCTCGTGAAATGTCCTCTCCACCTTGGAAAATTATCCTCCTCTCTAGTCCAGCTCGCTTGCTCCTCCTCCTGACGGCAGCTATCTCACTCAGACCGCATCGTGGAAGATATTTTGAGACATGTCATACCTCTCTCTCTCTCTGGTTCATCTCCTTTGTTCGACGGCATTTTCTCATACTCCGACAAATAAAGAGTCCACTTCGACTCTCTCCCACACGTTTCTCTCCCTTTTTTCACCCCTGTTCAGCTCTGCAGAAATCCTGTGGTGGGGTAAATAGCATGGACAGCTGAAATCCACCCACTCCCAGGTAGAGCCTTGCTACCTGGCAAACAACTTCGGCCGAGATCAAATTATCCCCTGCCACAAGGGTGACAGAAAAAGGGAGAAAATGTATCAAGTTTGATATTGGAAATTGACCAGAATTTCATGCAACACATGAGATTCTGAGAAGGGAGTGCAGCAGACAAAGATGACCAGGAGAGAGAGAAAACAAGAAGAAGACTAGAAATGGAAATTGATCAGATGGGTCATACACTGCAAATATCTCCTTCACCTAAGAGGTGTTTCACACACACACAAAAAAAGAGGTCACCTCACAAAGTGCAGATGTGTTTGTTGCCAAGGGGCAAGCATCAAAATGCTCCAAGATTGTCTACAACATGAAGTTAATGTCATGATGCATTTTAACAACCTTCTACAGTCGAAAGAACGAGGGTCAGGATGAGGACAAGGACAAACTTTATGATAGGAAGTGATTCATTTTTTATATGAGGAACTTCACCTGTCCATCACTTCTGATACCAACTATTACTTTGCAGCATCTCATATTCCTCAGTATACAGGTGACAGCCATCTTAACACCAGATTGCAGTGTTGGCATACTTGTAGAGATGCAAAATCAACTACATGTGTTTTTAAATCAAACAGACAAGGAAGAGGAATTGTCTCCAATATGGAATCATCATCAACACTCTCTACTATCTTCCTAGTACTGCTACACAATGCTATTGAAAAAAAAAGACTTCAAAATTAGTTAAATAAAACAGAATGTGTATTCATTTCAATTAATGACTCTTGCATTGACTTGGATTTTTATTGCAACTGACAGATAAATTCCTTCACTGAAGTAGATTAACACAGATTATTCAGTGAAGTAAATTAACGCAGATTATTCAGTGTCTGAGTAATAGCAATGATAAAAGAATCAAGAGCACTCAAAAATGTATACCCATAATGTGCATGTGTGTGTGTGTGTGACTTTTTTTAAAAAAACATGGCTATTATTAAAACACTGAATGATAAGTGTTAATTTACGTTGATGGAGGGCAATTTGTCAATCAGTAGCAATAAAAAAGAATATAAAACTTGACAAAGAGCCTTCTTGCAACTGACACGCTCACCACTTGATATGAAAAAAAAAATATTTATACTAGTATTTTTTTCCAGTAGTGCCTTATTTTTGGAAATACTTTCTGTAAAAAGAGGTAAGTTTTGAACTTCTATCCTTGTTTCTCATGGCGAGAGATGGTGGTAGTGTGAACGAAGCCATTACCCTACTGACCCATATAGAGTCAAGTCTAATGCAAGCTGAGGTGGATGGAAAGATCACTCACTGCTTCTTCATTTCCCTTGAGGACAATGGTTGTCTAAATTACTGTTCACATGTGCAGACATAGGCTACCTCTCTATGTATTTGTATGACATGAAATGACATATGATTTATACCTGTGTTGTAGAAAAAAATGGATATTATCTCTAGAGAAGATTAAACAATGCATGTAAAATAATTCAAATACAATTTCTTTTCCAATAAATTAGATTAAATTCAATTATCCTTTATTTCCAATCCAATAAAAATGATACAAAATACAATGTATACATTTGTCAATTCATGTTGTTTGATAATTTGAAAGAAGTACGAGTCAAAGTACAATGCAAAGTATATGTACAAATTAAAAAAAAACAACACCTTTTTCAATACGTGTAAATATTTGGCAAAATTGTCCCTACACTTCAGTCCATTTTCTTCCTAGTCTAAATCATGTGCTTCAGACAAGGCATATATCCCTTCATTGCTTTGAAATCACATTGTGTAATGTGAGGGAACGACATTTTCTCACATCAAGTAAGACAACTTTAAATTGCTGCTTTCCAAACGCCACAGTCGATGTAAAGAAGACGACAGCTTAACTTAATCAGGGCTCGAGGCTAACTTCTTGAATTGCAGAGGTAGCAGCATCTTTCTTGCTCCACTCTCTTCTTTTTCTGCAGCACAATTTTGCCACTGGTGCTTTGGCTTGGTAAACATCCACTAAACTAGAAGCACATTTGCTTCTAATTTGATCTATTCCCTTCTGTCAATTTGGGAAAAGGCATATTACACAACAAAGACAAACTCTCAATGAAACATTGGTCAAAAGAGAAATGTCAAAAAAAAAATCATGTGATGTAAATTCAGAACACAATATGGCCTGTTTTTCAATGATGCAAACAGAAATGTGAACCACATTCTTTGACCACCCTATTTATTATTGGTTTTGCCACTAATAAATACTACTCAAAGAAGACTGTTTTTTTTTTAATTAAATAACTCAATAAATCATCAGGGTATTTGAAAGCCATTTCAGCAATAATAGATCTTCTTTTACTGCCACAGGGAAGCCTTTTCCAAAAGATGTTCATTACATCCATCTTTTCTATTCCTGCATTTTGTACAACACAAACAATATCATCAAGCAAAAATTGTTCCCTTTATCAAGCTGCTTGTCATGCGGATTGCATACCATTATCCATTCTAATAAAATTTTCTGGATATTTCAAATAAAAAATGTCAATAAATCGGCAGCCAACAAATCTTATGTGTATGTAGGACATGTACAAATGAGGTTTGGAGGTTTAGTGTTACAAGGAAATTATAACATTGGACAGAGAGAGAAAGAGTTGATGGTATACGGGATGTACATGTATAGGAACACTCATGTTTCACAGGTTTCAACATCACCTTTGGAAATCAAGTCATTTACATTCAACAACACTCCTCGCTTCTGGTAGTGGTTTATCTTAAGGATGTTGATTTACAAAAACACACACATACACACTTCCCTAATAATGTCAACATTGTTTTCTTTCATGTATTTAAAATATATATTTTTGTTTATATCAGAGCAATAAGAGAACAAGGGCCTAATACAGGTCTTTACTTTATTTCTGATTTGTTTTTTCTCTCTTTCACAGTAAGGAAAAAGAAATTCCAGCTCATGGCCTGAAGGAAAGAAAGAAGACAGATGACAAATAAAGAGAAAAGTGGGAAGAAAGATTTACAGAAAGACATAGGAGGGTCCAGCACGGTCAAATTAAAGGTTTACCACCCACGGAAGGTATCGTTAGGTTCCATGTTTATTTGAATATTCCGACTGTAATGGGAAAACCTGATCCACAATTTCAATGGGCTTGCGGTATCTCTCTCTCTCTCCTCTTCTTTCTCCAAGGGACTAGAAAGAAGTGCGTAGGCATCATTGCAAGGCCTTCGTAGGTAAGAAAGGCAGGTGTTGCTTAAATGTTTAAAGATTTTTGAGAACAAACAGGAGGATTAGGAAACCGATATTTCCAAAGCCAGAAATGTCTTTATCATTACCTATGAAATGTATCAACATGAGCTCTAAATGAAAGGACATGTTGCCTACTACATTAATTCTGAAATGCCCTTTTACGATTAAAACAATAAGTGGAAGGGGGGGGGGGAGGGTTTAACAGCAGATTGATGCTGAGTAAAAAACAAACAACAAATAAATCAAAAGATGAAAAATACAATTCAAGAACATTTTTTTTTCCTCTCAGAGTTTGGCACCAATATCATTGCATGTGATCTGGTTAATGCTTTTTTTTTCTGAAAACTTCAAAAATAACATTAAAGGAGTTGGAATTGCTTAAAATAAACACACACTTGTGATGATGATGAGAAATCTCTACAAATCATGACTGTCTCAATATCTGAAAACAGTAACTACTGGACATGATATCATACTCACTCAAAATACAGATAAAAAGGCATTTCATACATAAACAAACATACCAAAATGTAGTACCTTTGACACTTGTGGATGTAATTCAAACATCTTATACATCATTTGGTTTAATACCTCTCAATATTCCAGTTGGCTTTAAAACTGACAGTAAAATCAGGTGACAGAATGATAGAAGATGCATCAAAGGTGGAAAAAAAAATGAAGAGCAGCAGATATTCTCAGTTACAACAACATAACATGGAAATGAGAAGAGATGACAATATGATCATCTCCCATTGACCTTTCCATGGACTCCACCAAACTTCCCTTTTTGCGATAACATCACTGAGAGTGAGTTGTTTCCCTCACATCAAACTATCATAGCCTTGCAATTACCTCCCATTAATTATTTTTAGGTGAAAAGATTGTGTAGTAAATAATGAGCCAAAAGTGTGATTGTTTAAACATTCTTGTGCATAAAAAGTGAGAGTTGTGAGTGGTTGCTGCTAATGTTTACTGGTTGGTGAAACAAGTGAAACCTTATCATTTTATAAAGTTCAGTTTTGATGAAAATTCTATCTATCTGCATGTCTGATTTCACTTTGTTTATCACAGTTAAGTTCGTGATTGTATGGAATCACAGTTTATGAGATTCATTTTCAAACACCCTCTGTTTACATCAATCAAATATCAAAATATTATTCTTTTCAGGTCAACTTAAATAATATTGTTGCCCTAGCAGCCAACAAGATAAACAGTGTGTTGATCTCCATCACTCAAGGTCACTGCTACTACAAGAGTAAACAGATGTAGGAGACATTAGTAAAAGCAGTAGATTGTGATGAAATGGAAAAATTTTGTTTATCACATTAGCATTAAAATGTAACACACAGACAGCAAAGAGATGAAACGAATGAAACTCCAATCCTACCTTGATCTCTTGGTAGGTGTTCCTAGCACCGATGCCCACCTGAAATCCATGGTGGTGTAAGCCACACTCCTCACAATACTCTCAGCTATCATGGCTATAAACTCCTCAGATATCCCACCTCCTCCCTAATATCAATCGGATTTGTGGATCAACCAAGCAGATTCTCTGATACCGTTAAAGATCCTTTAATTTGACAACCTTATCTGAAGAGATTTCTAATTTGACTTCATTACGAGTTTTGAAATCATTTTCGGCAGGTTGTTAGTGAGCTGATATTGTTTCAGTTATCTTGGAAGGGAATTCCATGCTGTATCGTCATCATTTAGCAATTCTGAATTCCAGACAGCATTAATGAAAAGAAATGGAGCTACCAGGGTAGATGTTTGAAGAATCAAAATCTAGGCCAGGATTTGAAGCCAAGCAGGAGAAGATGTATTCACACAATGATGATGGTGATGATGTGTTTGTAGTACAATACTGGATCACAAGCTTGTGCCTTGCTGAGGTAACTACCCACAAATCACTGCTGGGTAGTTTTGGTGTAGATTACTGTTTGATGAAGTTCACAATGAATTAATTCCAAAGCCACCTGCATCCTTTGTCACCTTGAGGTGTGCGATGTCTCCCTCATTCTCCACAAATTTTCATGTAGGATTTCCTATCCTGATCTCATATTCATTTTAAACAGACTGGCTGGCATCATACTCCTCCAAGATCAAATGTCACTGAATTTTATGATTGCAAGGTATTTCACACCCAGTTCAGTCAGTACATAAGACAAATCTGTTTCAAAGTTTGAGCTGAGATCTAGATGAGAACAGAAGCAGAGAATGGAAGCAGATGACTGGGACCCTATGTAAATTCTCCTTTGATAGTCCTTTTTGTATGGGCAAACTTCATGCACAAGGAACCAAACCAGCAGCTATCATGACGTATTTCTCCACTGTGTGTTGATCACAAAGCGCACACTATATGATGAGGGAAGACGAAATTGGCAGACAGTAGAGCGCATCAAATTATAAAAAGAGTTGTAACAATCCATCCACAGTGAGACTTGGGGAGACAACGTTCCCTCCATCACATGATTTCAGTGAAGCAGGAATTGATGTTCTAGTCCTATCAGATGTAAGATGCAGACGAATGGTTGGTATTTGTGCATCGGTTGCCTCTCCCTCATACCTCTACCTATTCCACTCCCTTCTAACAATAGGAGGAATGCGAGGCAGGAAGAGATCTTGGGTCTCAACCTCCCCACTTTGGGGACAAACGGGAGAAGGAAGCGGCCGGGAGCCGTGACAAAAATGACACCAGGAAGAGGGAATGAGGGGGGAGAGAGATAGAGACAGGGAAACAAAGAGGAAAAGGGAGATTGAGGCAGTGATAGCCACTTGTCATAATACCATCCCACAAACCTACCTCATCTCCACAATTTCTGCATCCAATAGCAGTGCCAGCAACCATACTGGGGGTAATCCTTCCCTTTTTTTTTTTACCCCCTCTTCAATCTTTTTCCTAAGCAAAGCATTCAATTGCTCACAAATGCCATGTACACTTGTCTTTTGGATGGCATTTATGACTGGAGACACGGAATTTGTATACAAAATGTCACAGCATACGAAATTGCTGTACAAATGGTATACTTGGCTCCACAAGCCCTAAATCCTTCCAATGCAGCTCATATGTTTGGTTGCTGTGCCCTGTGTGCTAAAATTTAATATGGGTGCCAAAGTGATGGTTAGTCTACACGCACTACTCGAGGAGACCTTGTTTTATCATGAAGCTACTAAAGTAGCTCCATGGTTTCATCCAATTTGACGATGGGAGAAAGAGAGGAAACACATGGTACACCATACCACTCTAAGGAGACTCATACATCTGAAAACCATTGTGTGCCAGCTGTGTATCAATACAGTATTTGTATTCTGTTTGGTGAAATGCTGTACTGCCAACAAGAAATCATGGTCTTAAAGGAGACCTCCGGATGATTTTCAGATTTTTACATTTGAACAACTATAAATTAGTTATACTAAGGACAGAGTTTCAGAATTTGTGATAATTGGGGTGAAGGATAAGAATATTTTCAAAATTTAGAACATATTGCAATGAACAAGGATGATGACATGGCAGTCACCATAAGAATGTATGAGTTGGGGCTCAAGAAAGCAAAACAAAAGAAGAAGGCATGCATAGATTATACACAGGTGAACTCGCAAGCAAGCGGTATTGTAATGGAATTACACTGCTACATTTCTGAAATATGTGAACCTCCTATGTCATCAACCTTGTTCAGTATACAAATGATGCACAGGATAGAGTGCGTTAGTGGAGATGTATCGCACTCGAGGGTATTTACAATTGTGAAACATGCACGAGGCGAAGCCGAGTGCATGTTGCACTACATTGTAAATACCCGAGAGTGAGCTGCATCTCCACTAACGCCACGAAATAATCCTGTGCATCATTTGTTTTTGGTCAAATTAAAGGTTTACCACCCACGGAAGGTATCGTTAGGTTCCATGTTTATTTGAATATTCCGACTGTAATGGGAAAACCTGATCCACAATTTCAATGGGCTTGCGGTATCTCTCTCTCTCTCCTCTTCTTTCTCCAAGGGACTAGAAAGAAGTGCGTAGGCATCATTGCAAGGCCTTCGTAGGTAAGAAAGGCAGGTGTTGCTTAAATGTTTAAAGATTTTTGAGAACAAACAGGAGGATTAGGAAACCGATATTTCCAAAGCCAGAAATGTCTTTATCATTACCTATGAAATGTATCAACATGAGCTCTAAATGAAAGGACATGTTGCCTACTACATTAATTCTGAAATGCCCTTTTACGATTAAAACAATAAGTGGAAGGGGGGGGGGGAGGGTTTAACAGCAGATTGATGCTGAGTAAAAAACAAACAACAAATAAATCAAAAGATGAAAAATACAATTCAAGAACATTTTTTTTTCCTCTCAGAGTTTGGCACCAATATCATTGCATGTGATCTGGTTAATGCTTTTTTTTTCTGAAAACTTCAAAAATAACATTAAAGGAGTTGGAATTGCTTAAAATAAACACACACTTGTGATGATGATGAGAAATCTCTACAAATCATGACTGTCTCAATATCTGAAAACAGTAACTACTGGACATGATATCATACTCACTCAAAATACAGATAAAAAGGCATTTCATACATAAACAAACATACCAAAATGTAGTACCTTTGACACTTGTGGATGTAATTCAAACATCTTATACATCATTTGGTTTAATACCTCTCAATATTCCAGTTGGCTTTAAAACTGACAGTAAAATCAGGTGACAGAATGATAGAAGATGCATCAAAGGTGGAAAAAAAAATGAAGAGCAGCAGATATTCTCAGTTACAACAACATAACATGGAAATGAGAAGAGATGACAATATGATCATCTCCCATTGACCTTTCCATGGACTCCACCAAACTTCCCTTTTTGCGATAACATCACTGAGAGTGAGTTGTTTCCCTCACATCAAACTATCATAGCCTTGCAATTACCTCCCATTAATTATTTTTAGGTGAAAAGATTGTGTAGTAAATAATGAGCCAAAAGTGCGATTGTTTAAACATTCTTGTGCATAAAAAGTGAGAGTTGTGAGTGGTTGCTGCTAATGTTTACTGGTTGGTGAAACAAGTGAAACCTTATCATTTTATAAAGTTCAGTTTTGATGAAAATTCTATCTATCTGCATGTCTGATTTCACTTTGTTTATCACAGTTAAGTTCGTGATTGTATGGAATCACAGTTTATGAGATTCATTTTCAAACACCCTCTGTTTACATCAATCAAATATCAAAATATTATTCTTTTCAGGTCAACTTAAATAATATTGTTGCCCTAGCAGCCAACAAGATAAACAGTGTGTTGATCTCCATCACTCAAGGTCACTGCTACTACAAGAGTAAACAGATGTAGGAGACATTAGTAAAAGCAGTAGATTGTGATGAAATGGAAAAATTTTGTTTATCACATTAGCATTAAAATGTAACACACAGACAGCAAAGAGATGAAACGAATGAAACTCCAATCCTACCTTGATCTCTTGGTAGGTGTTCCTAGCACCGATGCCCACCTGAAATCCATGGTGGTGTAAGCCACACTCCTCACAATACTCTCAGCTATCATGGCTATAAACTCCTCAGATATCCCACCTCCTCCCTAATATCAATCGGATTTGTGGATCAACCAAGCAGATTCTCTGATACCGTTAAAGATCCTTTAATTTGACAACCTTATCTGAAGAGATTTCTAATTTGACTTCATTACGAGTTTTGAAATCATTTTCGGCAGGTTGTTAGTGAGCTGATATTGTTTCAGTTATCTTGGAAGGGAATTCCATGCTGTATCGTCATCATTTAGCAATTCTGAATTCCAGACAGCATTAATGAAAAGAAATGGAGCTACCAGGGTAGATGTTTGAAGAATCAAAATCTAGGCCAGGATTTGAAGCCAAGCAGGAGAAGATGTATTCACACAATGATGATGGTGATGATGTGTTTGTAGTACAACACTGGATCACAAGCTTGTGCCTTGCTGAGGTAACTACCCACAAATCACTGCTGGGTAGTTTTGGTGTAGATTACTGTTTGATGAAGTTCACAATGAATTAATTCCAAAGCCACCTGCATCCTCTGTCACCTTGAGGTGTGCGATGTCTCCCTCATTCTCCACAAATTTTCATGTAGGATTTCCTATCCTGATCTCATATTCATTTTAAACAGACTGGCTGGCATCATACTCCTCCAAGATCAAATATCACTGAATTTTATGATTTCAAGGTATTTCACACCCAGTTCAGTCAGTACATAAGACAAATCTGTTTCAAAGTTTGAGCTGAGATCTAGATGAGAACAGAAGCAGAGAATGGAAGCAGATGACTGGGACCCTATGTAAATTCTCCTTTGATAGTCCTTTTCGTATGGGCAAACTTCATGCACAAGGAACCAAACCAGCAGCTATCATGACGTATTTCTCCACTGTGTGTTGATCACAAAGCGCACACTATATGATGAGGGAAGACGAAATTGGCAGACAGTAAACCGCATCAAATTAAAAAAAGAGTTGTAACAATCCATCCACAGTGAGACTTGGGGAGACAACGTTCCCTCCATCACATGATTTCAATGAAGCAGGAATTGATGTTCTAGTCCTATCAGATGTAAGATGCAGACGAATGGTTGGTATTTGTGCATCGGTTGCCTCTCCCTCATACCTCTACCTATTCCACTCCCTTCTAACAATAGGAGGAATGCGAGGCAGGAAGAGATCTTGGGTCTCAACCTCCCCACTTTGGGGACAAACGGGAGAAGGAAGCGGCCGGGAGCCGTGACAAAAATGACACCAGGAAGAGGGAATGAGGGGGGAGAGAGATAGAGTGAGACAGGGAAACAAAGAGGAAAAGGAAGATAGAGGCAGTGATAGCCGCTTGTCATAATACCATCCCACAAACCTACCTCATCTCCACAATTTCTGCATCCAATAGCAGTGCCAGCAACCATACTGGGGGTAATCCTTCCTTCTTCTTTTTTTTTACCCCCTCTTCAATCTTTTTCCTAAGCAAAGCATTCAATTGCTCACAAATGCCATGTACACTTGTCTTTTGGATGGCATTTATGACTGGAGACACGGAATTTGTATACAAAATGTCACAGCATACGAAATTGCTGTACAAATGGTATACTTGGCTCCACAAGCCCTAAATCCTTCCAATGCAGCTCATATGTTTTGTTGCTGTGCCCTGTGTGCTAAAATTTAATATGGGTGCCAAAGTGATGGTTAGTCTACACGCACTACTCGAGGAGACCTTGTTTTATCATGAAGCTACTAAAGTAGCTCCATGGTTTCATCCAATTTGACGATGGGAGAAAGAGAGGAAACACATGGTACACCATACCACTCTAAGGAGACTCATACATCTGAAAACCATTGTGTGCCAGCTGTGTATCAATACAGTATTTGTATTCTGTTTGGTGAAATGCTGTACTGCCAACAAGAAATCATGGTCTTAAAGGAGACCTCCGGATGATTTTCAGATTTTTACATTTGAACAACTATAAATTAGTTATACTAAGGACAGAGTTTCAGAATTTGTGATAATTGGGGTGAAGGATAAGAATATTTTCAAAATTTAGAACAAATTGCAATGAACAAGGATGATGACATGGCAGAGTCACCATAAGAATGCATGAGTTGGGGCTCAAGAAAGCAAAACAAAAGAAGAAGGCATGCATAGATTATACACAGGTGAACTCGCAAGCAAGCGGTATTGTAATGGAATTACACTGCTACATTTCTGAAATATGTGAACCTCCTATGTCATCAACCTTGTTCAGTGTAATTTATTAAAGGTTTTTCAAAGTACTGTTTCTCTGCTCAAGAACCACAATAAATTCCACAAATCTATACATGGAGTTGTTGATTTATGTACTACATGATGTGAAATTATAAAAATCGTCTGGAATGTCCCTTTAATGATGCTGTGTAATATCTATCACTTCATCCCTTCCTCTTCTTTACTACTCTCCATATCCATTATTTCTCCACAATGATGTTCTTTCTCTAGTACACTTGACTCCATCATCAGCTAGATGAGCAAGATGTGAAATAAGGTTGTAATAATCCTGGGTGATTTTCAAGTTGTACTGCATGAGGTTTATGATTTTGTTATACAAAAACAAATGACAAATCCACCTATCAATTTTTACATAAGGCAGATAAAAAGGAGTATACATATCATTAAAATGACCTGACAAAACAAACTTGGTCTGTACCTTAGACTATACAGCTTTCTTCTGAGATGGGGTTTGTGATGAGGAGGTATGGTTGCCATACAATCACTTTTCACTTTGCCCATACTCCAAACCAAGTTC
This sequence comes from Diadema setosum, assembly GCF_964275005.1. Taxonomy (NCBI): domain Eukaryota; kingdom Metazoa; phylum Echinodermata; class Echinoidea; order Diadematoida; family Diadematidae; genus Diadema; species Diadema setosum. The sequence goes on along the minus strand of NC_092699.1, from coordinate 19,406,513 downwards.
CAATTTTGTGACACCCAGGACAGATATATTCCTTGCCTGGTCAACATCTTGCTTGGTCGGAATGGTGTCACATTGTATGATCCATAACTATGAACCATAACTTCCTGTTTTTACAAATGTCCTGAAATGAATACACTAATTTGACAGTGCCAAACCAGGCAAACAAGAGAGATTTGATGCATAAATGTTGTTCAAAGCTGGGTAAAAAAAAAGAATGATTACAGCCTGTTTCAATGACATTTCAATGGCTTCCCGTGGTGTATATCAGTGGCACACAAGCAGCTCTGAAGAAACCATCTCACAACTTGACACATTGGACTCAGCACATGACTGCTCCACGTCTACATTTATTGGCCAATGTCTCCTAAATACACAAAACTTTTTTCTAATATTTTCCTGAATCTCAAGTATTTCCTGTTTCTATTCTAGCACACTCACATATTTGTTTAAACTCCATTCTTTATGAGTAGATATGGTACTATGATTTTGCTAAGAATGCCCTTTGGTTACAATCACTGTGGCATTATGACAACTAAGGCTAACAGTGAGCAATGATGGAAAATGATGCAGTGAATGTGACAAAATAAATGACAAGGTTCATGATGCACATTACATATCATGGGACACAATAACCTCAAAGAATGCTCACTTCTTATCATCTTCTTAAATTCAACATAAAACATTCTATTCCTGACTACAGCTATATCACTCACTAAATGATCTGCTGGCAAAAGCTCTATTTACCTACAAAAGACTTTCTTAAACATCCATCAAAGTATGACAATTCTATCCCTCCTCCTCTATAAAGGGCACATGCTGCTCTGATTAATGACTCTCACTGTGGGCACAAACTAAGAGAAAAACACCCAGCGTGAACAAAGACGTGGAAAGGGAATCCCTCCCCCAAACACCCCGAGGACAGAGACCCATCATCTTCAAGTCTTTTGTTGCCGTGGACGACGGGATGAGGTGAAGGAGGTGGAGGGAGAGGCGAGTGGGTGCTGGGAGAGGGTGACAATAACGGGGGACATGGCTGCATGGCGCTGTACCTCATAGAGACTGATGCTCCCTCACGAGGTGGAGATGCCACCGTATCAATCTTGATTTCGTCTCATTACTTAATCATCTCACCCCTTGGGAAATGGACGACCCTGCACTTTCTCACCCCAACAGACAAATAAAGCAATGTACGCTTCCAGGCAGCAAGAGAATATGATTCAGTTCTCTTCTATAATGCAAGCATCTCTAGGACTCTACACAATAGGCCCAATGCTTCTTGAAAAGTACATAAATAGTAAAGTACTATCATTGTAATTGGAATTGTATGTTTTTGTAGAATCTTTCCATTTTTGAGCGCATAGGGATATTATCACTTTGTGTTATGTGCTTTATATAAGCATTGTCAATTATTATGATTATTATTAAAGTAGGATAATGCAATCTTCAAACGACAAGAATCTGCTGCTTTGATCCTAAAAATTGGTGAGATTTTATTTGTTCTAATGTCATGAAAACAGGATTATGGATACATCAGATCTATTCAGTGATGGATACAACTATTTACCCGGAGTTCTAGAAAAATCAAGATTGCTTGGTTCACATCTACTCCTGATGAGGTCAAAGGTTAACAGTACCTAATCTGTCTACCACAACAATTCTTGACAAAATTTTTACTTCACTTTGAACATTTTTGGGGAGTGATGTACACGAAACCAACATGATGTGAGTGCAAGCAGATTTTTTTTTTCTTTTCTTTTTTGTATATCCCTGCAAACAAGGCATGAGTATGCAAACACATGTGCTCTTCTGTAAGAGTATCCAGGCATAGCATATTGTGTGTCTGTGCTGATATCAAGATCTGCAGGGTCCATCCACATAGTTGGGATTGCTCAGGGTGTCATGGGATTAATCCTACAGCAAGAGTGGTATAGGCTAAACAGACATCTTAGCTTGGCAGGGAAATATAGACTGCGTAATGAGAAGGAAGCAAAAAGGAATATGAAGATATACCATACTGGTCAAGATGTCTATTGAGCTATTGCATAAGAGGAAATTTTTCAAGGTGTGGAAATTTTCATGGCTGTTGCACTACCAGAAACTAGCACAAAAATGAAAGTATGCGAATATATTTGCTTGTCATATGTATCACTATGTAATGTCCTGATTCTGCCGAATTAAAGACCAGTGGAATTCATCTTACTTGGCAGAGTGTGAAAAATTACATGAAATAATCCACTTTCACAGTATTCAAACAAATAGACTAGGCTGGCCTTCATTATCTTTGAATTAGAAGTAAATGCATTTGACTAAAAAATCTACCAATTTCTAACACTAGCTCTGGGTAGTACTTGCTTTAAATTGTCAAAGTGCACAACATAAAGGTTGGAAAATAAACAATTGGAAAGCAGAAAATTGAGGTAGAGAAATTGAAGGTTGTGAGCTTTGCTCTCATACAGCTTACCTTATGCAAGGCAGTCGATGTATTATACCAATCAGCCGCATACTTGTATGAATGATTTCCACCAGGACTAGAAATTTCATCAACGTGATGTTCCCAGGACACACCCTGTGGCAAACTTTCAGCTCATGAATGTAGAGGAAGTTTCCACAGCTGAACACACCAGTAGTCCGTAAGAAGAGCTGGGTATTACTGATCACTGCCAAATGAAGACTTTTCCTAACTTTTTAGTTACTCTTCTATTTCAATGTTGGTAGGGCAAAGCACGTACAGAGAGTCAACTCTGAGAATAAATTGAATTCTTATCAACATCATTCAAGCACATAATGCTAAAGTAGAAGAGTCAGTTTATATCAATCAAAGGGTCATCTCCATCCAGCTATGGTTTGCCATAGTCCACTAACATCTTCATTGCGGTCCATCACATTCAACTGGAGATCTTGCTTAAGCCTTGGTAAAGCTAACAGAAGAGAATTATGCTAAAAAATCTCTTTGGGGTATCTCTTTGGAGAAGAGTTCACAACAAATATGATTCACTGATTATGATGATCCAATTGTTTCTGATGATCAACTAGCAACTCAAATTAGTCCTCCTCTATATACACAATCTTGTCAGCTCTCACCACTGTCCAGGCACATAAGGACATTACTGTTCATACATATGGTTCTCAATGCAATAAATGAATTTAACAGAGTTTCTAATCAACTCTCTTCTAATTGCAAGACTGTGTGTATGCTCCCAAATCACACTGTAGAATAATTGATGATGAGGTAATCAAGTTGAGTTTGTATTTGTGTCTAAATAGTTTGTGTGTTCAAGTGTGTGCATATGTTGTATTGCCGCTGCACCTGTTCACAAAATATCACACAGTTCAGTTTCAAGGTCAATTTATCAATAGCTGCTGTCTCAAGCCACACAAATATTTCACAGTGAAGTTCGTTGTTGGTTTTGTTTCTTTTTGTCTTCTTCCGCCCTCCCTCACTTCCAAATCAAATGTTAGGCCAAGCACACTGGCTGTACCAGGTGGTGGTCATCAATAAATGCATTCTTACACAAAGCATGCCGACAATTCTTTTGCCCTTCTTTTTTTAATTTTTTTTAATATAAACAAATCCAGTAGGGGCCCCTGAAACATTAAAGGAAAAATTGCTCTATTTCAGCTGGTACAAATCTGAATAAAATCCAATCAATTTGTAACAATTTCTCACACAGTCATCACCCAGATGGTCTCACAAGCAACATTCCATTCTCACATCCGATGGCACAGATGGTAACAAAAGCCTTTGATCATGAGCGACAATTCCTCAGTAGAATTTTTCCCAATTCACTTCTATTCCCAATGTGAATATTAAAACAGTTTGATTTCACCTCCCCCTTATTGTTCCCTTGTACTGCTATGACTGGAATGAAAATGTTTGAATGCATTGCCAGGTGGTTGATCCTTGCTTGGGTTAAGCCCATAACAATACCTTGCTGCACTGTTTGTAGGGCAAGCAAACCTCAATGCAATAGTTAGACTACTTCATTTTAACATCTCTTTGTGTGTATGTGTGTGTATTGTGTGTTTTTTTTTTTTTCTGCCAGCAGCAACTGATGTTGAAGAGCTTGCAAAGTAGGTGCCTCACATGGCCACAAACGATGCATCAAGGCCAATTTATAGTTATCAATGGTGTGTCATGAACTCTGAACCATAGGACCTATACTTCCCATAACACAAGTCAACATTTCCATTTGACAAGCAGTTGAAAAAAGTCAAGCAGACATAGGGCGTTTTCACATCAGCCCGATAAAAATCCAAGCTCGAAATATTTTTCGTGATCGCAAATTAGCGCGCTATTTCATTTCCTATTCACATCAGCCTGAATATTATCATATAGCATGCTAGTTAGCATTAATTATCCTGCTATTTAGAAAATTTCCCGAGTTGGACTCGAGAAATTTTATCGATCAATTAGCGTGCTAATTTGTATTCACATTATCAAATAGTGCACTATTTCCTGATCGGGTCAATTTCCCAAGTCAGAAAATAGCACGCTATTTCGAAACATAGGGCTGATGTTAAAACGCCTAGTGGCAACTTACATAATATAAGCACTGCAAGAATGTCTTTTGTTGATTTGGCTGAAAACAATACTCATGCACCTGTACATTCTGATGTGCACCTAGTTCAAACATGAATATTAATAGCATAGTTGTCATGAAGACTTATCCAGTTTTTTTTTAAAGATGAAATCAATGAAATAAATAAAGTCATATCACCCAGGATAACCTCTCCAGTCTTAGTGCTGCTCTCCAACATGGCCTTGATACAGATAAAGTTTATTCATTACTATTTGATCAATTGCCCAAAGTATTGTAATATATCAAGACCTATCCACTCTTGTGTATCAATGCACGGCGATCAACCATAGGACATTGTGATGCCATAGAGATGAAGTGGAATTACTGTCAACACCCCTTCAATGTTACAGGTAGCTATGGTATCAGGATGTTTTCCTATGGGCATACAATGCACATCGAGGGAGGCACTGCAGAGTGCAATAAAGATTACATACGTACAAGAGATACAGCAAGGTTGATCATATTTATTGCATGTAATTCCTATCACAAAATAAGACCATTTTCATTATGCATTAACATCTCATGCATATTTCCATAAGAAAGGTTACCGTTGGTAACTTAAGACAAACCTAAAACATGTAAAGGCTGTCCCTCCCTAAAAATCAATGCACATATTGTAGTGTGCATGGCAGCTTTATATAAGAGTTAATCATATATAAAATGTAAAAAAAGTAGCTATTGGGTAGGTTATCAAGATTAATTTAAGGATAATCATCAGTATAGTAATATTTTGTATTCTTAATAGAAAACCTTCAATTAATCCACAATACCAGTATTCATTCTAAGCAACTGCATAATTTGTCAGGATGAAACATGCACACATGTGAATTCACTATCATTACCTTTATTATTGTGCATTAGAAAACCTTCATTTCATCTACAATGCCTCCAAATACCACGGACACTATACTGCATTTATATACAATACATGCTAAGACTATTCCTTTACTCAGTTTTCAATTTCAGCAATCAACACAAAGCCATCATTACACTGTCACATCGACACTAAAAATAAAATGTCATGGATAGGACATATTCTACCTTTGCTAATGAGTAAAGACCATTTGATTCATGCAAAATGACTATTGACGTCAGTAATTACTGAGGAAAAAAAACCAATTTTCCCCTTTGAACAGCACCATGACACGCAGGGCTGAGTCAGAAGGCTGAGGGTCATGTTGGTATTTCTGGAGAACTCCATTCAAAAAGCATATCAAAATTTAATTATTACAAATTTGCCATTGTCCCACTCATTGATCGTGTAACTGTTATTGGTGCAAACTTCATGGCCACAGGATGGAGAGCTTGGCATTGTTGGGTCCAAACATCAAACACAGCTGTCACAAAATGCCACCATGCATTAGGATTGATTGATGTACATTCATAATCACCATCATGCTTTCTACACCAACTGGGAAATAAGACTGGTACACTAAAGCTGTGTAGATAGAAATAATACACTGAGCTAAGAAATGGAGGAGGGGGAGCTAGTAAACAGTTGCTGGTTCTTGGGTAAAGGACCTACAACATTCAAGACAGTGTTTATGGAATAATCACTCTGAATACATCTTGAAGAAGTAACCATTTCATCCATTGCTACAACATCTGGACCACAAAGAATAGATGGAACACTAACTTGCAAAAATACCTGTTTCACAGATGGAATGACAGCTATACAGACCTTCTTCCACTGAATTTCACACACACAAAACAAACACAAACACACATATACATATTCTCCTTCAGAGGAGTAGTCTTGAAGTTCTTACTATTTTATGATTCCAAAGAATGTCCACTTCTGGAAAGCTGTCATTCTTCAGATATTTACCAAGACCAAACTCTTCCTTACATAAAAAGCAAAAGACTCGTGGACATGTCTCATCATGTGAAGCTACCTAACAGGAAAACAAAAAAAGGTTCCAGGAAGGGCCCCCTTGAACTGGCTTCTACAAATATTATCTACTTCTGAAGCTTGTCATGGGAAATGGCTACTGATTAAAGGTTCTTCAGATGACCACAACAAGATTTCTCTGTAACTTCTTTGTAGAATGTTGACGAAATTTACCGATTCAGTGCATTACTTCATGTCTAAAATGTCAGGCAACAGATTTCACCATTACTTGAAGTGACTATTTATGCCAGTATTATTTTCACACAATTAAATTCAATGTCAACTAAACTGTGTGTGTTCTTTTTTTTTTTGTAATCAAACAACAAGAAAAATGCTGATTAGTTAAAGTTACCCCATTTCAATAAAAATCATGGCATGAATTATGAACAATACTTCTACTGCGTTATCCAGCATGAATGCTTGACAACTCGACATGTTGAACCCAAGGCAAATGCTATAAAGAAAGAGGTAAGAGGTGAATTTCTTGAAAAAGTCACCTGCAGCTGTGTAAGGAATCCTAAAGGATGGAAAGTTTTGACAGAACATTGACCCTGCCTAGCTCTCTGCAACCCCTCTGTGATTACAATAAAAATAAAAATGTCAGCTGATCGAGCATTAACCTCTCTTCATCTGCATCCTTCTCTGCAATCTACAGTACAGGAAGTGTAACCCAATTTTTCCATGACGATGAATTACTTCCTCTTCAAAATCCTGTGTTTCTGTGGACAGGAAAGTGTTATGCCACAAAGATGAACCCATCATTCACATGTAACCACACATACCTGATACTATCTTGGCTTTGGCATAGAAATTTGATCATATTGACATAGAATTTCTGTCTTTAGCATATCAAGGCTATATTTTCAGGAATGTTTGTTGTTTCACTTCTGTAAGATCTGGTGAGTTGTTGTGCAATTAGTTCCTGGAAGAAGGAACTTTCACCTAGAGGTAAAGTCAGTTCAGGTTTGGGTTGAACCTAGCTGTTTCTGTGTATCACAGAAATGATCACATGACATTAAACGAAACAAACCAGAAACATGCTGTATGTTATGTTTCAAGAATGGAAACAGCAAATTGTACACTAGGCTGGCTTTGTGTATTTCACTCTCGTTCAGTTTGAAATTCACTTTTTTTTTTTTTTTTCATGGCAGGCATACCAGAAAGAAACCAAGCCTTCAATAGACTGGTTCTATGATGTATTCATATGCAATGCATGCTTTATCAACAAAAGCTGCCCTTAAAGGTAGGGGATACCTTTCACAGACCTCCCAAAATGCAGCAAAACATTAAATATGAACCTCAGGGGACTTGTTTAGGCCACTGCTTAGAAATTTGGAAGTCAACAGTTATCTACAATTTGAATAATGCACAAAACTCAACTACTCAGTAGTTCTGTGTGTCAGCCACACTTAAGCCTTTTTGTTGCAGTCTTCTGTATTTTTTATCTATAAACACAAATCTAAAAGTATAAGAGCTGATGTAATAACATGTAGAGTGTGTGGCAAGAATGTATATAGAAATGTTTGTAAGTTTTGATGAACTTTCTTCACAAAATATACATGATGGACACACATGCAGTGCATGGGTCTGCAAAGGTAGCCTAGTAATGTACTGGAATTTACGGTGAGCCCCGAAAAAAATTCAATTCAAAATCTAACGGTCAATAAAAATGTACTAAATGTTACCTTCCACTTTCAATACTTTATGGGAGTTTCTAAAATGATACTCTCTTCAACATACCACTGTATTTATACAACTCTTCATTTGAGGCATGCAAATGGGATTCCCTACCTTTAAAGGAATGGTACAGTTTTGACTATGATGGGGCTTGAGGTTTCCAACTATTTTGATGATTATTTTTTTGAGATAATGACAAACCTTTTATGAAATATGAAAAAGCATGTATAATTCTAAGAGGAATTCAAAGTTTATTTGATGAAAATCAGTTTTGAACTGACTAAGATATCTAAAACAAAATGATCCTAATGAAAGGTGGGACCCACCTTTTATTAGGATTGCTTTGTTTTACTTGTTCTTACTTTTGTATATATCTTAGCCATTTCAAAACCGATTTTCATCAAATAAACTTTGAATTCCTCTTAGAATTGTACACTTTTTAATTTTCATACAGTGGTTTCTAGGTATCTTGCAAAATGTTGAATTGCAAAATGTTGGAATGTTGTATTCTCACCTCAACCAATACTATACCATCCCTATAACAACCACAAAGCTTGCCAGAGGCTTGCCCTACTCAGCAACAAATAACTGATTTCCGGCTAACATGTTTCTGGTATGTAACGGGAGGGAGTAAGTGAATGAAATGCTTCGCTACTAGGCTGGACGAAAAGAAAAATCCTTAAATTGTAATACATTACAGAAATGGTCTATTAGAAATTGACTTTTCTCATAGTTTCCAGTGTCATTGTCTTACCTAGAATGTAACCTTGCTTTGCAAGTTATGTGTCCTAATGAATTCATTGAACTGCTTCGGCAGAGATGCTGATAACTGACATGACAAAACAAAATAAACAAACACACACACACACAAAAAAAAAAAACACCAACAACATGGGGAGCATGGTCCTATGTTCCACCAATGACCCTGATAGTGTATGGATACGAGGCTACGATGCAAAGATTGCAAGTAATCAATTTGTGCTTAAAAGTAAAAAAAATCTACAAGTGACTGGATTTCCCATGTTTTCTTAACAGGAAAGTTTGAATAAACTTCTTTAAAAAAATACTGCTAGTATTACAGGATGGTGACATTTGTTCAAAGATATTTTGAAAGTGGTAACATCACAATCTTTGTCAGCATATCTTCCATAAGTAGATAGCAGGTTTTTGTTTTTTTCTTGTACTGCGGTAGAGTATACATGTAAAACACTGTCGAAGCTGCTATTATATGATGTAAAGAGTTGAGAAACAACATAAACAGTTTGTAAGAGTGCTATACTCATACATACGTGATCACTGGACTGCACTGAATCATGTTTCTTCATTCATAATCCAAAAAAGCAGCAAAACACACATCTGTCAGCAAAGTCTACCAAAATGGTCTGTCTAAATTGAGCTATCAGAATGATCAAGCGTTTATATGAAAAAACAAACAAACAAACTTGCCAACAGTCCCCTAATGTCATACAATATGCTTGATCCTACATAGCAGGTTGAGGGAAAATGTGTGACATTCTGGACTAAGTCTTGCCTAAAGACTTGGATATTTACAGTGCATACATCAGGTTTCACTACACTACAACAACAGCATCTAACGAAAATGAAAGGAAAACTGCTCTCACCGCGCATTCACAAACCACTCAGCTCAGAAATAGGTCAGAGATGATTACAAGCTTACAAGATAACAGTAAATTCAGAGAAAACTGCACCACAGCAACTAACACCACACCTACTGACACTTTTTTCCCCTCTGGATATATCTTTAAGTATAGAGAGTAATAATATTTGAGGAAATGAATGTGAAACCTATCACCTTTCATTATCTGAATAGCTGAAACTAAGAGTGTAGTTTTCTGTTTTTGTTTAACATTTGTACATGCTGTAGCTTCTTTTGTCTGGAAATGTAAATACATTTCTTATTATGTAACACAACATGATTGAACTACCACTGCTTCCCACCCCATATATATATATATATATATATATATATATATATATATATATATATATATATATATATATATATATATATATATATACATATACATATATATATATATACATATATATAGACATATACATATATATAGAGAGAGATAGAGAGAGAGAGAACAAGAAATAAAAGAGAGGACAGAAAGCAATTACTGCAGATAGTTCCCTATCATATCCGTACACTGCAATCATGAGATGCGATCACTTTGTTCTCTAATTCAGATCACGACATCCAGTCAAAACTAATCTAGTACCATTAATCAACAAAGGACATTTTGTCCTCTCTCAGCCAGCCCTGGGAGTGTGCTGGTACTATTCATACCAAGAACCACTTCTCATAACTTCAAGAGTACTTCATGATTTCACTGATTGGCTTTTGTATCACGAGATAACGTTGGCTGCTACCATGGCAACCATTTGTTACTCCATTCTGTGTTGATATGGCATAAATATATTATATTAGAAAGAACTGATTTGGAAAACTAAATGCATCTTACAGTTAAAAAAGACCTAAAAGGGTGTGATTGCCACTAGAATTAGTAAGCAACAATGAAGACATACATACACACACACACACACTCATACACAAAGCATGCATCAACATCTAATACACACACACCCGCATTCATAACTGCATAGATACACCTTGCCAGGTACAATCTGTTGCCAGAACCATACCACACTACGCAAGCAGTCAACTGTAGGGGGCGCTGTATCATAAGCATGTTGCTGATAGAATGGTTATACTGGTATGCAGTCTGCCAACCTCTACAGTCACACACAAGCCAATCTCCTCTGTCACATCTCCACTATGAAAAGGTGATTAATATCAGATGGTTCAGACACACATCACATGCATTTCTTTCTTCTCCTTTGTACAACAAAGTACTAAACACAAGAATATAGTTGTTTAAAACTGTGCAAAGCTTTGTCTATAAAAAGATACAGTCTGCTCAGTCAATACAGACATCCAACACTATTTTTTGATATCTACAATTGCAAATGTATGTATAGTTTTCACTATACAGCTTTTTTCCATCACCGCAGTGTTAAGAATCTAAATTTAATTTGATATGACAGCAGAACTGAAAAGAAAAATCAACATTATTACAATAATTATGTACCAATGAAAATTTAAGATCTATTACTGCTCTATCTCTACAAGCATTGCTGAAGGAATTTTTCACTTACCTGTAGATGTAGAGATGATACGTGTGGTAGAGTTTGTCGATGAGCATAAAGAGAAGAAAAGAAGAACAAAAACACAAACACATCAATATACCTTACATTATATGATGTAAAAAGGCATGAATAGCAAACTTCATACTAGGGCTGGTACCTATGGAGAGAGAGTTACTGCAACATCAAATTGAGTTTAACAGATTAACACAACATGTAAGCATTTGCCTTGGGCAGCACATCACACAGTTAAAGTTCTCCTTTCAAGGGATCGTATAGTTTTGGTTGAGCCCTAATTTCAGGTTTCTAACATTTTTTTGGTGAGATAATGAGAAACCTCTTATGAAATATGAAAGAGCATATAATTCTATGAGGAATTCAACTTCTATTTGATGAAAATTGGTTTTGAAATGGCTGAGATATCCAAAAAAGAGCGATTCTAATAAAGTGTGGGACCCATACTTTTAGTCATTCCAAACCCAATTCTCATCAAATACATTTTGAATTCTTCTTAAAATGGTATGCTCTGTACTCTATCATAAGTGTTTTCTTGGTATCTCGCAAAAAGTAAAAAGCCCAATTCTCATCTCCACCAATACTGTACCATCCCTTTAACACTTTATCACAGAACACCTAGTTATAATATGGCAGAGGTGAATACCAGTCAGTGATAAGATAAACCTAATCACGTGATAGCAGATCTTTCGCTACAATGTATATATGTGCCCACTGGCAGAACAGCTTGGCATTTTTCCCCTTGAAAAACAATCTTGAGTAAAAAATAAAAAAATATAAAAACTGGCACAAACGACACAGCAATAACATACATTAAAGAGAAATTAATAGAATTTTTGCATTCTGTAAACCCGAGTAAATGAGTAAAAGTGATAACATTATGTTCAAGGAAATAGCGACAAAGGCTACAATTAAAGTCACTTTAGTAGTAAAGCTGGATAAATGATTACCACAGCACATTCATGTTGAAGGTATGCATTATCAAAATATTCAGACTAACCCACACAATATAACAGATCGACATTTTTGCTGTGAGGAATCAAATTGAATTCTCAAACCCAATAATTTGTATGTTCCCCTCCTTCTTTATTTAATCTTCTTTCATATCCACCATCTACATTGACAATGCAAAACATTCCTAACAGCTTGCTGTCAAGAAGGCTGTGTTCTTCACTAACAACTTCTCAAACTTCATCATGGGTATGTGTTGTGAGAGATTGGACAAAGCAGACATGAGAGGGCAGCAGACACATTTTCTCTCTGTGGCACACTGATTCCAGGCTGCTGGGGGAAGTCTGTAATGACAGAGGGAGTTTGTCAATGGACAGGCAGTGGTAAGTATGAACCACAATGGGAGGATTCACTACTCACTCACTCAATGAGTTAATATCATGTCATACTGATTACATGGATGCATGTAATAGATGACAGCTACACAAGTGTATGTTACTTTGTTGTCAGCTTCTCAGAAGCAGTGCTGAGTACAGTATATGACACAGAACACCCCCTTTCCTTTTGCCCTCTTGAAAAAAGGAATAAGCATGGATGTGTTTTGTAATGTCAAGATTTCCTTCAGCAACATTGCTGACAGTTTTAAATAAAGCTGTGAAAAGTATCAGATAATAGAGAGTTGGGTTATATTTGTGATGCAGCAATGTTTGTCTTGAGGCTGCATAAGGTTTTTAGGTGTATAACAAATATAAAACTACTGAACAGAATTTGGGATCAAGTATAAGATATGTACTTTTTGCCTTGAGTTGTAAAAACTTTTCAGGTTTTCTGTACTGCTTAAGAAAGAAAAGAATAATTCACTTTTGTTTCTCTTGCAAAACAAGCTGTAAGTTTTGAATGAAGTTTAGATACTGATTTTAATTTTCCACTGCCTTAGAAGTCACTCATGTGTAACTTGTCAGATAGGATGACACAGCCTCCAAGTAGCAGCCAGGAGGAAAAAACTCCACTAATGTTTCAGACTTGAAATCACAGCATGAGAATGATATCACGTCTTCATGAGAATCACGCTCAGCTTCCTGCGAGAAACATGGAATACATTGCCTCACATATTTCTCTTGCTAAACCCCCAACTTCCTCCCCCCCCCCCCCATCCCTGTAGAGAGGGGTACATTCCCCTCTCGTATTGCAGTAAATCCATGCAGGAGTTCACAGTCAAGAGATACACCTGTCTTGTAACCCAATTTGCTGATTCTGTGATTTAACGCACTGTGACAGGGCAGTCATAGAATAACAAGCGTACAGAACGAGGCTCAACAGGGAGATGAGTTGCCCCGAACCAAACTAACCATGTAAATATGCATGCACCTGAAGCGAGATGTCAGCATCGGGAGCCAAGAGGGTGTGATATATAAGCAAGCCCTGAGAGCAGCCGGCTAGATTCAGGCTTCATCGCTTTCACTTGCCACATACAAGGAATAGAGAAACAGAGATCTCTGTTTGACATTCCAGAACTGCAACGTTTGGCCTTTTTTCTTTCTTTGCAAATCAATATCGATTGCAATTTAGCATCAGACAGATACCTAGAAAATTAAATGTGATGCACGAAAACAAGGACTAATGTCATCCATCAATTCATAAACAAAATAATCAAATTGAATCAGATGATATATCTGCTAACATGACAACCAATTTCTCTTCAAGGACATGAAATACATCAATGAATTTTCCTTTCCCACCAGAAGATGGAACAACCTTCTGACTGAAGACAGACACAACTTGCAATTAACTCATGTCTCAGAGCACTGCTGCTATCAAAACACCCCTTTTGCAGATTGCAAGGACTCCTGATGGTGTTTGGAAGCATTCCATTTTTAGTTTTCATTTCTACACTACAGCAAAGAGTGGCTCCTCTGTTCATGTTACACTTCATATGAGAACAGAAACAGAATGTGTAGATGACAATTAAACAACATTGGGCAATGCTTTTAGAAAATGCAAAGGTCAAATGTGAACTGGCAAATATTTCTTAGTGCTTAAAGGAGAAGAAAGAGAAAAAAAAATGTTCTCAGAAATGATACTAGTAATGTAAACATTGTTTTGTCCGCTTCTTTTACTTGGCAGGAATGTACAATAGATGGACAGAAACATAACCTCTCACCTCATGCATGTGTATGTGTTTAAAAGGATTGAAGGAAATAGGTTACAAAGAGATAATTCACTTTGACCTCTTACAATGTTGAAAACATTCTACATCTTACAAAGGTGCTCTCCTTCATCAGGTGTAGATGTGAAACTACCAAAGATGCAAGATACAAATGATTGAAAATGTGCTTTTATAAACATACTGTACCTAAGTCTACATAATTATATCAAGAGCATTCCTCCAACAAGACCACTGAAAGCACAATCTAAACAACCAAATATGGACACATCACATGACCTAATGTCATAGAGATTATTCACTGAGAGTTAGACTGTCATTGTGACATTATAGTCTCATGGTCAGTGTTTACATTCTATTTTCTATTTTTACTAGGACCCTTTCTAGGAGCACTGCTTTCTTGAGCTTCTTACTGTATTTCTTATCCATGTTTAACTCTACTCTGCATGTCTCTAGTAAATAATGGGTAAGCAAGTGCATGGCTAATTTAGACTTGCTGATCTAAGAGTTGAAATCACTATTATAATCTTTTGGAGTAATCACTGAGGCAAGCATATATCTTGGTGTGATTTATGATTTGTTGTTACATCATCACATGTTTTCTTCAAATGCCTAACTGTAAGATGAAGACACAAATATCCTGCCTATTTTGAACTATCCTTCCATTCATAGTTGAATTTTACAACACCATAATATCATCAAACTTCAAAACTGCCCTTGTTATTGAAGTTGAAACAGCTAACATTTAAAATCTGGAATGCCTCTGATGAAAGGAAATACATCAGATGGTACCCCAAAATTTAACATGAAGACCTTCTCTGATGATATTTATGAGGGTCTCTGCACTTTTCACTACACCTATCTTGCTCCTTAACCTGATAGTAAGGGTTATGTGTGTGTTTGTGTGTGTGCATAAGTCTGTCTGTTTGTCTGTGCTGGAAAGGGGCAAATTCACTTTCTTCACAGACTCGTGTCTCACTGCGACAGTTTTTAGAAGTGGTTGGTCTCAAATACGTTTCAAACACAAAAAGACTCTGATGTGAAGCATTTTGTTCTGCCATTACTGGGTCACAAACTCGAGTCGCACTGCTCGCGTCTGCAACGTTTCCATTATTGGAATGCACCTTTCTCTCTCAAGTGCGACTTCCTCACACACTTCACAGAGTTACAATCCAAGTTGACTGGTGAGTATCACCTGCTCATTCTCTCCTTTACCCATGCACCATAGATAACAGCTCTATTGATGCCTGAGAAACATGAGCAGTCTCCTGGTCTGCCACCATGCAATTCTCCAGGGAACAAGCATCCAATTGAACATTTTCTTCTTCACCTTACTGTCCTGATAACACTCTTTCTAGGTTGCTGTGAACAATGCCATCTCCTCCTCTCTTCATATTCATTCTACAGGATGAATACAAAAAAAAAAGAGAGAGCTGCAGAACTCTGGGCAAACTTTGAGTGAGAAAACTGGGACAAAGGAGCAGTGGGTCTGGGCAAATTGAATATTTTGCAGTAATGTCAGGTGCTAGGGGAGGTATCGGTGACAAGGAGGATTGGGGGAAAGGACTGAATAGCTGGCTGATGAGCAGAGATGGTCTATGGCAGACACAAAGGAAGGAGCTTAAGGGAACCGTGAGCTTATTTCATGGCTCAGGGGAAATTATGGAACTCTAATCATTTATATTTGAGATAATACTGGTAAGTTATGATCCCAGTAAACTCAAAAGAGCCATCTAATTAATAGAAGTAGACAAAATGTCGTATCACACTGCTTCATATCATCATATTGTGAGAATTCATCATGGGAAATGATCAATACTCCTATTGACAACTGCTTCATCTATAAACCTTTTACTGATACTTTTAGAAGGGAAAAGGAATAAAGATATTCAAATCTAGAGAAGAAAGACATATTTTCAAAGAGAAGTCTTTGTCATGAGTCTTGGATTAGCCTAGCTAGGAAGGATGAATGAGAAATTCCATGCCCTCGAAATAAACCACTACCACAATCTTCAGATGTGAGCTCATTTCACTCGAATGCACAAGTACCTGAGTGCAATCCAATTCAGCTTCACTGGATATATGTGCCAATTGCCATTCGCTATCCATTATATCAATGTAAACTTATTAAGTCTTGTGAAAACACGTTGATGAAGGAAGATGTCAGTCTACTTGGTTGGTGTGCAGGACGTAATCTAATGATCACTGAGGTAAATTTATGGCACTCACCACCATTTATTCCCATTGGTACCTAAATTGAGTTAAAATCCAGTCGCCATTCTGCAAAATTTTAAATGAGACTGACTCCCTCTCGAGTTCATGAACGAAGGCCAGATTGGTTTGCTGTGTGTGTGTGTGTGTTTGTTTGTGTGTGTGTTATGGTAGAATGGAACGGGTTGATGTAGTCACACTTAATCCGAAATATTTGGAGTCAGCTCTATCACTGTAGCTTTGAGGGGACTGGAGAAAGGATTCTCAATTCAATTCATGAACCAGAGGAGATACTGTGGTATCACTCACAGGGATTAAAAGAGAGCACAAGTCATACAGAAGGCAGCACAGAGGAATGGGGGATGCTGCTAAAAATTCACAAAGGTGGGAAATCAAACAAGTTTTCTGAAAAATGTATGTTGTATAGCACGGAATCATGCTTAAAGGAACAGTGGAGAGGGGTTAGTATTCATACTGTACATCTAAGGCATTCTTACCTTTCCTACAGAATTTAATCTAACCCTTCCTACATTAACCCGTTGAGGGCGAGTCCTGAGTATACTCGAGCAAGTGTCTATGGAAAATGCGTGTTGCAGCAAAATCAGCCTGTCCTCAACGGGTTAAACCTAACAAACTGGTTCCAATGCTTCCATGACAAGAATACTGTGTGGTGACAGCATAGAGGGTCAGAGAGAAAGATAGACAATGAGAAAGAGACATCAGTATAGAGGAGAGAAAATTGATACTTAAGACATCACAAAAAACACTTAATAGTCTCAAAATCTACAAGTCTATAAATCTTCTCAGAAGAGGAAACCCTGTTGAGTACATCCCCTACATCTTAGTCACCAGTTTTCCATTCCAGTTAAAATGGGCAAGTAATTTACGTCTACCGTGAGCAGTATACACTCCATAGAAAACACTATCCACAGGCATGATAAGAAAGTAAAGAGACATCGAGTAGATCTCCATGAGGGAACAAATGGCAGAAGTAATGGACACTCAATTGCAGGCAAATGTACTTTGGGTTCGCCCCTTAATAACGAGTGAGACTGACGCCAAATTATGTCTATTTGTTTCGCTAAATTTGTTCCTCTACACCACTGTAAGATAGCTAGGAGCTGCCAGGATCATCTTCACAGGAAAGATTTCCTTTTAAGGCAAAGTCACAGGGCTGTACAAAATCATAAAACATTATAGCTAGGCATGGCACCAGAAAAAGCACTTAAACACATCCATACTTCCTCATAAAACACATTCAAATACATGACATGGTTAAAATGTAACCTCATGCTTGTTAATTCCTGCTTGCATTCAAGAATGTATAGCAGTTTTCATAGATAAGGTATTCATTATAGCCACATGTGACACACCATAACAATGATAATCTTGGTTGATTAAAGTGAATGCAATATAAACTTACAGTATGCTGTTGTTCTCCACAAATAAACACATACATGCAGTTCGTGATATCCACAATTAAACAATACTGAATATCACCATGTAGAGAAAAATTACCATTGTAAAGTGGTGTCACTGGCTCAACCTTATCAGAGCTACATGAATGTTTATAGTTGAGGATTTCCTGAGTAAATCAGCATTCTATAAGTCTAACTTATTGTCCCAACAAGTCAGAAAAATGGGGGATAATCCTTGAAGCATATTAATGAACACCTTTGGTTGTCCCTTTTTCCATTGCTTGTTTTGCCTGTTTTTTTACTCTAAACAAAAAAAAAAAAGCCCCCTCCCAAAAACAACAACTAAAAACAAAAAAGGATATAAAATAACAGCAATATGCCTTCTTCATTTTCTCTTCTTCTCTGTGCAATTTAAATGTCTCACAATGCACTTGGGCATTATCTATGCATCCTAGGACAGCTCGGGGGGTGTTTGACTTTAAAATCAAGTTAGCCGATGGCATAGACTTTTACTTACAGACTGAGGATGCAATGAAGATAACTTATAGATGCCACAATGGGCCTACCCTGACATGTCTTCCGAACTAGTCATTGCACTAATGGATGGTCAAATTTTTGCCTGTTATTTCATCGGAGTGTTCCTCCCCGTTGGGAGGGCAGAGAGAATGCAATTATTTCTCCCAAGGAGAGACAGAAGATGCCATCCTGACCATCCTGTGAGTATCATGAACAGATGATGAGAAGAGAGAATAGATATTAAGATACACAATGGTAGTAAGAGGAAGACACTGTATAGGGCATATATTCTGCTGGGTTTTCATTTTCGCAAATTTTGTGATTTGGTTGATATTCGTGAATTTAACAACATGCAAAAATATACGTACTCTGATTTCAATGTAAATGCAATGGGCACATGTACATGTTTTCTCCATTCAATACCGTACTCTATGATCACAAATTCAACCACTCACAAAATTGTCGGGAAGTCCCAATTTCGTGAAAAATTAGACTCGCTAAATATGTGGCATATAAAGTAAAAGATAAGAAAGCAACATAAAACAGAGAGCTAGCTACCTGTGGGCACAAAAAAAAAAGAAAAAAAAAAAAGAAGTGAAAACATTTACCTGGTGGTCAGTCAATGGTGAAGAAAATGGTACTTCCTGGTCTGCCTACCTCAGTAGGGTCATTCACACTGCAACATTATTTCAACTTTGAATGAGAGTTTCATTACCAATACAATCAACTTAATTCTCACAGGAAATATCTTACAGAAAATCACAAAATCACAGCATTTAGTTCCAAATGTTCTGATAATTTAGGGCAAATTCAGTTCAGTGTGTTACGGTTCTTTGTTGCCAACACTTACACAAACACCAATCAATGGTCTTGTGAGCACACATATTTCAAGGATAAATCACTTGTAATTTGATATTAGGGGGAAGGAATTATCACTTCCTCTTTCTATTCATGTCTTTTCCATTGAAGGCTTCCGCACAGGAAGGATACTACACACTACAGTGGGCCTCAATGAAAGCATGACGGAAGATAGATCTGTGTACGATGCAATGGCATATTTCGGAGATAGCTTCATACAATAGATTGGTGCAGAGTCATCACATGCTGGATCAGCAAGAGAGAACATTACTGATAAACACATCATATTTTCCTACATCCTGATGATTTCTCCTCGGCTTCATACATCATCAGATTTTCCATACATTACTAAATTCTTCTTTGACTTGGCTGCATTTCTGCACGACTTTATCTCGTATAATTTAATTTGCATATGATACATCACTTTTACCACTGTCTATAGGTGTCAATAATCACAATGCAACAAAACAATACTTTTAAATAGCCCAGCCTGTGAGTGAACTTACTGTCCCTGAGCTATGAATTTTAAAACTTTGTCAAGACAAATTGAGATAAACGAAGTTCAGAACAAGAAGCCATTGCTTAAAGGGGACCACCGGATGATTTTCATACTTTTACACCTGAACAACTATAAATTAGTTAAACCGAGTACAGAGTTTCTGAATTCATAGTGATTGGGATGAGAAATGAGAATGTTTCCAAAATTTTTAACAAATTGCAGTGAACAAGGATGATGACAAGGCAGTCTTACCATAAGAATGCATGAGTTGGGGTGCAAGGAAGCAGAACAAAAGAAGAAAGCATGCATAGATTCTTCACAGGTGTACTTCTTAAGCAGGGGGTATTGTAATGGAATTACACTGCTACATTTCTGAAGTATGTGAGGCTCTGATGTCATCAACACTGTTCAGTGTAATTTGTTTAAGATTTTCATTTTATTGGTTTCTCTGCTCAAGGGCAACAATAAATTACATGAATCTATATATGGAGCTGTTGATTTATGTACTACATGATATTGAATTGTGAAAATTGTCCGGAATGCCCCTTTAATTCATATTTTGGAATATAAAAAGATGAACACATGCACAAATATAGATATGTGTGACATGGTAGAACTGATGATAGTACGAGAAGGAATAAACACAGTTACAAAGCTGGTTATCAGAAATCAGCCCACAGAGGACAGAGCTAGGATCAAAGAGCTTCAGCTCTTCATGGCACGCTCGTCAGCACTTTCCAACATCAAATCTAATATTTTGGTGATTTAACATCCACATCTAATGTATGTGGGCCTAAACAAACCACCCTGTGCTTTCGATTAATATTCAACCAGGAATCCAATTTCTACCCTCTAACTCTCTCTCTCTCGCACACACACACACACACAGACACACACCCACATCCTAGGCATTCCTGGGTAACCAAATCATGTTCCTGCCCTATTTAACAAGCACCTCTAGAACTCTGCTATCCTTGTCATGCATGACATCAAATTAATAGCCAGTCTACCAATCAAGAAACTCTTACATCACAGGGAAAGGGTAGTCTCAAACTTAGCCTCCTCTACTGTTACATTCTTCCTTGGCAGCCTATCTTCCATTTTACAAATATCCACAAAATACATCACGATTTTCACTTCTTTCCAAACAGAAACGAAAGTTATCTTCATTGATAAGTATACATGTACAGTCAGAAAAAAACCAATGATGGAATAGACAGCATGGCTTGTGGAGAAATCATTTCCTCCAGAACTGTTCAATACAGCATGAATCTCATCATGCAGGAAGTAAGGGGATTCATAATACGGACCACAATTTGATGTGCATCCAGTCATTAAATTAATGATATTCAGCTCTTTGAACACAAGAAACTTTAGTCTGTGAGATGAATACATGATAATAGTAATTACCACTGAATAGCTTGATTGCACTATATTATACATGAATAATTAAATGACAATCTATTTTGATCTGAACAGCTTGATTGCACTATATTACACATGAATAATTAAATGACGATCTACTTTGATCTGCTCAGCCATTAAAAAGGTTTCTCTGACACAATGGTCATAGCAGAACTCCCAATAAAAAATAGAACACATTAATGCAACAAATGACACCTAAATTGCTGATAAACCTTGTTTCTTGATGAACCGGCTAGGGTTGGGCTGAATAAATGATTAACCCGTTGAGGACAAGTCCAAAGTATACTCGGGCAGGTGTCTATGGAAAATGCGTGTGGTAGCAAAATCAAACCGTCCTCAACGGGTTAAATATGTTGCATATTCCTGATAATCAGAGCAAAGCAAAATCAGAGTAAAACAACAAAAATTGAAGTATGAAATGTATGTGTTTACATCTTCATCTATCTATCTATCTCTCTATCACTCTATCTATCTACTTATACACAAATTTTACTGTAACACTCTAGGACAAGTTCACAATTCCAGTACATAAGCAGAAGTCTTACAATGAAGCACAGAGATGGATGTACAATGGTCAAGATACACTCTTTTGTTTCTCTCTCTCTCTCTCTTTTGGTTCACTGACTATATATAAACCATGGATTTGACTTAAACTGCCATTGCAAATTTATACATCTGAAAATAGCAAGACAAATGCCTAGTGCATTCTTTGTATTAACTGCAGAACTTCTTTTTATATTAGTTCATGACACACAATCAAACTGTGCCAATTTCCTGTTCAACTTGTGACATCTACTCACAAAAGACCCAGCAAGTTTATGATATGATTACATTTTAACAACCTGCCCTTTTCTTCTCCCTCTTTTGTTTTTCTACTCCATATTTCCTGCCAGATTGTGATGGTACGTTGTTTCTAGAAAATGAAAGCCGACTGGAAATGAAATGAAATTATTCATGACTCAACAGGTCAGAATGCTCATGTCTCATGTAATGCTCAATTACCTGTGTCTTCGCCCTTTCACTACCCCCATTAACTTATCCCATACCCAGCCCTCCTTCCAGAGTCTTGAGCCCATTAATCATACATGACTGCATCTCATCATGAGACGAGCACAGCTTACTAGACACATTGGTTATGTTCACACAACGTTTCCTGTCTTAAAGGGAACTCAAACCCAAAGAGCAATGTGGATTGAGTGAAGGCAGCAACATTAGTAGAACACATCAGTGAAAGTTTGAGGAAAATCGGGCAATCGATGCAAAAGTTATGAATTTCTTAAGTTTTGGTGTTGGAACCGCTGGATGAGGAGACTTCTACAGGTTATGACTATGTGTGGACAACAATATAAAGAAAATGTAAAGTGAATTCCACAAAAATTCACTTTTCTAGCACAATGAAAGAGCACTTGACTAACCGCTTTCAGAAAGCAGGGGGAATAACTGCTACCCTTAACATGTCAGTATCAAGTTGATGGAATGTGTAATTTTCATGAAAAATGAATTTTTGTGGAATTCCCTTTATATTTGCTTTATATTGTTGTCCACATATATGTCATAACCTCTACTAGTCTCCTCATCTAGTGGTTCCAACACCAAAACTTTAAAAATTCATAACTTATGCATCAGTTGTCTGATTTTCCTCAAACTTTCACTGATGTGCTCTACTAATGTTGCTGCTTTCACTCAATTCACATTTCTCTTTGGGTTTGGGTTTCCTTTAAAGATAAGCTCAAAGTTTCAATCTCAAATTGTTGGCTCATTAGTTAGCCCCATGTAGATGCACTCGAAAGTTAGCAATCTTAAAAATTAGTCGATGATTAGAACCAGAAGGCATCTTAGCGTTTATGTCCTAGCCACAAGCCACTGGGGTCCATACTCATAGTGGGCACAAGAATGAACAAACTCGAAAGTTAGAATGACTTTTCCATGATTCCTATTCTCCCTCAGCTTCCGGGTCAACCTTCAATGTGTGTTTTCCATTACTGTATAGTTGCACATTATCAAGTTTATTGCTAGCACTGCATGTATGTATTTCATCCAGTTCTGCAGTTTAATCAACGAGTGGGCCTTCTCACTCAAAAATTAAATTCTTAAGATTAGATGTCGTGTGGCAGTGCATCACTGTTTAAATCTACAAGCTAATCATCAAACTTTGAAGATTACAAACCTCGTGTGAACCCAACCTCTGACAAATCAATGTGAGTGTGTGGATGCTGCTCCCCTCATCACTGATTCACTGTAATTAGTACTAATTGTATCATGACCTGGCATTTCATAAATGCAGCCTCACTTTTTCTGTTCCCTCCTCCTCCAAACAACTGGCAATGAATTAATAAAACAAACTGATAAATTGTCTTCACATAAAAGTGTCACCAGGAACTAGAGAAATAGGCTAATTTTGTTTTTATGGCTTGATAGTGGAAATTTGCCCTCATAACAGTGCAGGCTTGAAAATTTTATATCAGATTTCAATAACAAGTTGAAGATTGTGTAAATCTATATGTCCAAATGCAAATTCAAATGGGGGGGGGGGGTAATAGATGAAATCTGTTTGTCATCCCTGACAAATTCTAATGTTACATTCTTTCCTTAAAGGTCATGTTTACCTTTGGGAACAGTGATTTTAAAAATTGTCAAGACATCACTTTTGATGCATACGTGTAGGTCAATTGTATCGCAAAACATCCTATACTATATACAATTTTTGCAATAAAGCCTAAAATAGAAGGAGATATCACTATTTTTCTCATTAAACCATAACTGTAGACAGTTTGATCTGGAAACGTTTCTGTTATAACTATTGTTCACATTTTCTATATTTAACAATACTTAACATCGACTATACTTGTTCAAATTTTTACATTGGTTGTTTCTATCCCTATGATAAACTCACATTTTAGAACTATTTTGAAGCACTAATGCTGGGGTTTTGTTTCATCTGCAAGTGGTAAATTATGCCTTTATGCCCTTAACCCGTTGAAAACCAGTCCCAAGTACAGTCCGGCAGATGTAAATGGGATATACATGTTATAACAGAATCCCCTCGTCCTCAACAGGTTATGAGTACAATTTTGTCTATATATATTTGCATATATGTCGCACACTGCCCTTTCTCGAAAATATCACAAGATTTGAAAGGGTATGATTATTAGCCTCAGACCAAGAGGAGAAATCAAGTCATATTTCTAGGGCAGAAATTTGGGTTGAAAACAAAGTGGGTAGGAATAATATATTTTCTAGCAGTTCATGAAAGTATTTTTTCCTTATTGGACACAGGAGACCAGGGTAAAATTAGGTTGAACAAGTTGTGTAAATATCAGTTGATCATAATATTTACATTAGCTAGAATCACTGCTACTTCAGGGTGCCTATGTTACACTAGAATTATCACTACCTGACTGAATACTAAATTTTGCTTTAATAGTATTCAGATTATACTGCAGTAACTGATAATGTTATTGCAGTATTGATTGTACCACACCAAAGAAATGATAGAAACATATGAAAAATATGGTGCCAAGAAGAGTACACTGATATGAACAAAGATGGCAAATGCATGACATACTCTACCATACTGTATACTACTCCATCCAAACGAGGGTGCCATTTTCAAGAGACACAACCTCAATTGTTTCTTCTTCATGAACATGAACCGGAGCCTATATTCTGCAGTTGCCATAACAACTGCTTTCAATTGGTCAGAAATGGAGAACCTTCTCTCCTGCTCTCTCTCTCTCTCTCTCAATCTTTTTCTCCCTCTCTCCCATTCTCTCCCCACTCTATAGTTATTTCTCTGAAAGCATTTTCTAAGTTATCATGGGTTAACGTGGGCCGATTGATGTAGGAAGTATTAGGGATAAATTGCTCAGAGTAAAAGCAATACTCATCCGTGAATGAATCATGGTGTCGGTGTGGATGCGCAGCGACACCCGAAAACCGGAAAACCCTAATATATGGCGCTCTGCTACAAAGCGGCGAGGAAATGCCTAACAGTGGTCTCCACAGTTTTAGGGATTTGCTTATGGCCTGAGACATCAATCTATCGCTATTCAGTTCTGTGTGTGTGTATGTGTCTGTTGTGTGTGTGTTGTGTGTGTGTTGTGTGTGTGTGGAAAAGTGTAGCATTTATCACTGAGTCTTGTTCATTTACTGAAAATGTGGAACAAGTTATAGTGATGGAGTGATACCAGCGTGGAAGAGAGAGAGAGAGATGGAGGAAGAGGATGATAAAATGATCCAATAAGCTTTAGATAAACTAAAAATGAACAAAAAGAGCATGAGGTAAAGAACATACTTGCTAACAGCATTCAAATGGTTATGTGAAAGACACCAGCTGTAAAACTCATCTTCATATTTCAAGAGAAAAAGAAAAAGAATCAAGTCCAAGATCTGTAATTTTACAGTATCAATGAAATACTGATGCTATAGGATGATTCTGAAAGTGGGTAACAGAAAGAGTGCACGAATCCAAAGAATTGCAGAACAAAAATGACAAGCAAAGATAATCAAATTAAAAGCAATGATATGTCCTTTTTCTTCTCAGTAACCTCATTGAGAGAAGGACCAACAACTAAACTAGCTTTTCTGTCTCTTCCTCTTACCCAAAACAACAAGCATTTCCAACACAAACATTTCCTTGGTAGTGAAAGATCTTTTAGGAATGTTTAAGGGGTAGCCATAATTTCAAAACTAATGAGTGATGACCATTTCAAAGTTTAGCTCCTCTCCCTAAGTTGTCTTTCTCTGCCATGTGGTCAGTTTAGCACCAATTCAATCAAGGAGGTATTGATTCTATCAATCATTTGGTAAGACAGAATTGACTCACTCCCAAATTTATAGAGAATGGACTCCAAACTTAGTGTGTTCATCCCCCCCCCCCTTTTTGTGTTACCAGCCTTTTCTGTTACCAGTCTTACCATATGTTTTTACTGCTGCATACAATGGAATATGTCAGGGACTCCACAACTACTGAAATGCTAAAACTCAACAATTTAGGATGTTTACTCTTTGAAACTTGAAAAGCTGTCTACGTGTCAGCCAAGACACACACATCGTCCTTGCTACTCATATGACCACAGGAGATAATTCTTGCAAGATTGCTTGTTTTTCTACTCTTCTGCAGGCCCCTTTCACCTTCACTTCATTTTTCCTTTTCATGATAATATACAGCAAGTTGTATTTCCACCTTATTCTCTCATGAAATCATAAATAGGCATCACAGACAGACTCAGAAAATTGGTGCAAACTACGACCGTACTATACAAACTACAAGCATGTAATGTGATAGACAGACAGACAACTACACAGACATATTGACACACAGACATAGGCCTACAGACAGACAGATCTAGATAGATACATACATCCATTTGTACACATAATACACACAAGTAGATAAATGAGAACAATATTGCATTGATGATGCAATGTATTACTCAAATGTCATTCAAGGCAATTTCTTTGCTAATTACTGTGATCTTGTTTATGTTTAAAACAATCTAAATGCCAGTGATGTCAGTCATAGTTGCCTGTCATTACAGTCTCTGTACTCTTATGTTCTCTTGTTTCTAAAGTGACGGCATAATCGCCGATAATGCATGCGAAGCAGTGAATGAGGACCAGTAATCGCAGTCTATGAGCCATTTACACCCAGGCTAATTGCCCATTAAACACCCAGATGGTACATAAGAAAATGGGCCATCAACATATCACAGGCCTCAATCAACTCTGAGAAATTACAGACACGATCGGGTCAGACTGAAGCATTGTGCAAAGTGCCTCTTTGGGATGTTGAAATGTGTCATTATGAAGGCAAACCAATTACAAAGACTGCAAGGGAACAGAGCGCAACAATAAAACAGTTATATAAACTCCATCATAACAGCTTTATGATGACATGGCATTGCATAAAACACTTTGAAACAGTAAGACCTGCCTTTTCTTTTTAAATCATCTTTATACATCATCACCTAATTCTCTGGAATATCTAAATTTTTGCATGATTGGTGGAGGAAAGACCGATTAGTTAGCTCTACAGTGTAATACCAATAATTCAATACCCCCCCCCCAAAAAAAAAAAAAAAAATGAGATAACAGCCTTCTGGTTCTCAGCTAATGATATTTGACATGCAGTTTCATGAAAGAAAATTGTTATGTAAAAGACTGTATGTGTGTGCCAGAGTTTAAAAGGAACATATAGAATGACTAATATACAGACATTGATATAAAAAAACAAAACAACCTTTAAATGTATTATTTGTATAGGCTGGACAAAGCAAGATATCGGGGGGGGGGGGGGGGAGAAGGATGAGACTATGTAGGAAATAATCAATTATACAAGAGGGAGTATCCAGTGCATGGAACTGCTACTCTATAAAACCAAACATTTTCCACATGAAATGTTAAATCCACTGGGACAGCTGCATTCCTCATTGATTCATCCAGAAAAAAAAAACATTATGCAGTTGAGATGTGCTTCCCTCGGGCCCATTCACACTTACGGTGAAATACAGAGCTGTATTTGAAATTGCACATTATTTTCTGTGGTATTTCGTACCGTGAACGCAAATACCCTGCGACATACTTCGTGAAATACCATGGTATTGGAGGTGGTAATTCAAACCACCACGCCACACTGCATTTTTCACATGACCCCAACACATTTCATGTCTTCTTCCCGTCAGGACAGAAATACTTTAGTACTTCGTGAATGAAAAGGCGTTACGGTACCAACTGAAACGCCACAGTATCTATTACCATGGTATGTCACTAATTAGAATGGTGACAACATACATGTATTACCATGGTATATAATAACAACTCCGATGTGAGTGCACCCTTTGATGGACCTGGGCAGCCGGAAGACAAAGCCCCACAATGTGCTCTGACCAAAAATCTTGATGAGTTTGGGATGGCCTTGTTTCAGCTTGCAGCAGCCTTTTCAAGCTTCCATGATTTCACAGAACATTGTTCTTGTCAACCATTACTAGGTGAGCTGGCCCCTCCTTATTCTGCCTGGCTGGACAAATGTCTTTACATTTTCATTAGCCACCCCCCCCCCCCAAAAAAAAAATCATTTGCTGGAATTGCAATTCAAGTAGAGAAGGATGCCATGCACTCTCCAGAGAGTGACCTGTTCACACAAGTAGTCAGGTCAGCTGGAAAGCTAATCCTTTTTAGCAGAGCACATCTCAGAAATGTTCATCCATTGCATTTAGAAAACAGACATGAGGCCAGTTTGAGAAAATTGCAAAATAAACAAACTATAGTCTCTTCAAAGAATAATTATTACTAAAACAATATCTAGATCATCTTATATATTTGACACTCCAGATGAGTCTTCATAGGAATAAATCTTTCAGTCAATAATTATGAAATTCAATAGTTTTAAAATACATTGAATTGTTCAAAAAGAAAATGATTCCAGGTTCTGTAAATGACTGAAAACAGAAGAACAGAAGCCACACTAAATATTCCTTATTCAAGAATATCACAGATACATAATGGCAAAACATTGAACCCTCTGTTCAGCGAAGAAGACTTGCATGCTGTAACAAGATGAGGCTTTAAAATTAAAAGAGCGGTAAAAAAAATAAAAAAAATCATTGTTTAATTAGCCAAAGTCTTTAGGCATTGTGTCTCATTCTAAATTCACTTTAAATGCAATTTTGAATGCACATTCCTCTCCCATCAATGAAGTACCACAGTACATGCTAAGGATGTATTTTTTTTTTTAATGTTTCCTTTCTCACTCCAGGATGAGTAGGAGGGGAGAACAGTCCATGTAGCTCAGGGCTGACAACATTGGCACATTGGAATTAGGGAGACTCCAAAGAGCAATCAGGGAGGTGTTTGTGTGTTACACACATCTTGAAGGACAAAACTAACTCCTGAATCAGGCAAATTCTTCTGCTATCTTATCTAGAAGTGAAATTTTATTTCAGGACCCCCCTTGCAAAATCAGGGAGACTTATCAGCTCCGGTAAGATGCTGTAAGTGTTCTGGAGTGAGAGATGCTGCATCTAATGCAGCACTTCATTTGCGTCTTCTCTCCAGGCCATGTGACACTCAATAAGACTTGACTCCAATTGTGTTAGCAATAATGGGCTCTGTCTCCTATTCACCATGGGAATGGTCTACTGGAATTCAGAGGTGCAGCGACACAAAGGCATGAGACTTGGAAGGTGAGAAAAGAGAGGGAAAAAAAGAAAAGAAAAGAGAAGGAGCAGAAACCTAAAAATAAAGCACT
Source organism: Diadema setosum (assembly GCF_964275005.1). Classification (NCBI taxonomy): domain Eukaryota; kingdom Metazoa; phylum Echinodermata; class Echinoidea; order Diadematoida; family Diadematidae; genus Diadema; species Diadema setosum. The sequence continues at coordinate 19,376,889 of NC_092699.1, read as the reverse complement.
TTGGATGGAATAATGAATGAGTACCATTCAAGAGGAGGTTAGAGGAATGATATACTATTGAGAAGATTGAAGCCCAGAAGCCAATAGAATGGCCTGTCTTATTGCAAAAGGACCCAACTGATCCACGGACTAATGACCTGATTATTTGTGCCTTACACTACAGAGAAGATATTGCAGCATCATGCAAACCAATCCATAACTTTCCTATCTAGGTGAGATGTGAAAATACTACTTGTATTTTATTATTCAAAAATCTTCTTAAACATATCTATTCAAGAAAGTTTCCCATAGTCACAGTTTAGTACATCTCTGCATGGTTCCAAGATATCAGATATCCTTTATGAATTATGATTATGCAATTATTAGTCCTTTAATTTCATAATTTCATAATATTGTACGATTTTTAGTTAAGAATTAGATTGTGTTTCTTTCTTATTAATCTATTTTAAAAAATTATATCATATTGTTATGTGCAGTTGAGTATATATGCTTCATAGAAACTGCACAATATGAATTCACAATTATTATTATTATCATTATTAAGTTACTATCAAAAGGTTCATTTGTCTGTCCATTTTAAATGAGTCATAAGATTCACATTCATTTCCTCCCTCTCTACAGTTATAATTTCCATATAAATGGAGATTTTTATTCTGCAAGAAATATGGCAACACAGCAAGTGTGTGATAGATTACATGGAACTCTTCTGATCTTGTCTGCTGCACACACTTTTACAGTTCTTTCATAGAGGCTTGGAATGGAGAGCAGCAGCTTCATAACTTTAATTGTGATCACAATATTCAACAAGCATACCTAATAAATACTTACCAAAATGAACTATTCATTCTGATACTTGTTCTCCATTGACTGCAAAGTCTCATTTTATTATACTCAGTGGTGTGTTTTTGTTGTTATATGCTCGTAACCTTAAGAGTATGACACTTGTTCTACAGCTCAATGTATGCCTCCACATTATTTTGGTAACTACAAGTCACAGACAGGTACAGAACAGAAGATCACCCTCCCACTTGTTGCAATGAGGTGCACATATGTAGCACATCTAAGCAAAACAAGTATCAAGTGACTTGGACTTATCACCCTGAGTGCTCAGATCAATACATTGAAAGTGCTAAGTGGTACAGCAGTTGATACATACACCCAAGTCAATGACAGTTTATTTAATTTGTACCATCTGGCTATTCCTTACAAATGTGTACTACACTTAAAATTCAGCTTTGGAGATAACTTGATCAACTTCTTCAATGTCAGCCCCTTTGCCCATTCACAATTTGAAGACCTGATGGCCTGATGCAGTTATAAACGACATCGTGGTTCTTACTGCCTGTAGGTCGTGTCTGAGTATCTACAGCCACATCATGAAATCTATCCACTCTAACTCATCCTTGCAAGCTCTTTTACACACTTCATGGAAAATAAAAATGGTGGGGGGGGGGGGCTTTTTTTAGCAAGTTTCTACTGATTGATAAAAATTCAAGGTGTTGCTGAGATGAGAGGTGTCCCAGTACAAACACCCTCATTCTAACTCACCAATACATCATGATGTTATCCAATATTGTTTTTCATTCCATTCTGAATCTGATGCCTGTATTTCAGATGGACGCACATCCAAGAACAAAGATGGCTTCCATGTCAATAAATTCTCACCAAATATATGTACTTAGCCTTTGTATGAATATTTCAGTTTCTGATTTTGTACTTGTCATACATTGTACTTGATCTTCGCTGGATCTATTCCTATTCCTACTCCTAGTGTACCAGAAAAATGTTCAGAAACAATTTGTGTTGGTACATAACTTTGACAAATACTCTGTAAGCTGCAAAATAGTCAAACACTGTCAGAAATTATTCTTGAATCCTCATATTAACTATTCTTGCTTAATAAAACTCATTCTGGTGACACATTATATCCTGTCTTCTCCTTACACAGAGGTGAACATATTCATCCTATGTTGCTACATAAATTATTGCTTGAAATATCAAACTTTCAACATGTTACTTTCATTCTTGTACTACCACTTCATAATGCTTAACCCGTTGAGGACGAGTCCCAAGTATACTCGGGCTGGTGTCTATGGGAAATGCGTGTTGTAGCAAAATCAAACCATCCTCAGGGGGTTAACGTCACTCACGCATACCTACAAGTTTTACCACACTCCATGAGGCCATTCACAAGTTACTATGGTAACAAGAAGTGATTACTGACAAACAGAATAAAAGACATCCCAACCTGAAGACCATTAATGCCTCCTCCACCACAATCTGGCCTGGGCACAAGAATAACTTCAAAGCTGATCAAAAAAGGAGATTAAGAACTCACTTGCTCTCTTTTTTTCCCCCCAAATCTGACAGATTAGTCTGGCAATCTGCAACACTCACTCAAAATCTGAGAGAATACCTTCAAGGTTTTGTGAAGCCAGATGACTTTAATCTGATATGGATAATCTTGGCAGTTATCAGGATTAGGTACAAAAATTCTGTGAATTATAGCAGATTGGAATGCTGTTTATGAACAGTTTAAAAAGAATGATGTAGAACCTACTACTTGAGTGTGTCTACAGATCAGAGTATGCCCTTCACAAACTAAATGACTTGTTGATTTTCTGTGCACTTAGAGTAGGTAAACTATTTCTACTCTCTCTATCTCTTTTCCTTGTATCTTCCTCTATATACTGTAGCTATTTCACCCTCTACTTGGCTATTTTATGATTTCATTTCTGCATATCTGCACTTTTTCATCCAGCATCGATACAAATGAACCTTAGTCGTGTCTTTATTCCATGGTATCTCCTAATTTAGTTACTTTACATGTTTTCTCCAGTTAGTCTCCTATTTTTCTATATGTCAGCCTCTTATTAGGTAGCTTACTCCAATCTAAATATCCCACTCCGCATGTTAATGCATACCATTTACATATATACTCTCCTCCTAAAATAGCAACTTTTACAGCAACATACTTATAGCATGTCACACTCCTGCCAATAAATTGGAAGTGATTAATCAATTCTGCAGGCTTCTTCCGTATCAGGTATCTCATACTGAAAACACATTACTAATTTCTAACCTATCAGAGCATCAGAGGCAGTAAACATCACCACTGATTTAGCCTAGCTTCCGTGCTCTTAAAAACCTCAACATGTGCAGATACGAACTTCAAGAGAATGCAATCCATGAGCATGATAAGTCTTTACCCCCCCCCCCCAAAAAAAAAAAGGAGAAAAAATAAACCAGATCTTAATATTTTCTTGTCCATAAAGCACATTATTTGATGTCCAGGACATACACAAGAAGCAAAGGGTCATACCTTAAAACGGTTGTACAGTTACCTAGGACTTTATTGAAATTTTTTTATTTTACATACTTGAAGGCCTGCATATCAAACTCAGAGTGCCAATCAATTCTAGTCTAAGTTTTTGCTTTGACCATCACAGAATCATCATGGATAAATTTACTTTAATTCACTGTTTTGTAGCTAGTTCATTTATTTTCACAGGCAAGAAGTTTCAAGCCTTTTTAGTCCTTCACTGCAGACATCCATAATTTCATATCCTGGACCAAGCACATTTAAACATACTGTGTAACATTGGAAGCAGTGATTAAGAAAAAATATATTTTGTTAAAGGTCCTATTTACCTTTGGGAGCAGTGATTTTAAAAATGTTCAAGATATCACCTTTGATGCATATGTGTGGGTCAGTTGTATCACAAAACATCCTACCATATAAAATTTTTGCAATAAAGCCTAAAATATAGGGAGATATCACTAATTTTCTTGTTAAGCCATAAATGTAGACGGTTTAGTCCGGAAACATTCTTATTATAACCATTGTTCACATTTTGTATATTTAAGAATACTTAACATTGATTATAATGGTTCAAATTTTTACATTGGTTGTTTCCATCATCCCCAACTCACATTTTAGGACTATGTGGAAGCACTAATGCTGGGTTTTTGTTTCATATTATGTCTTTAAGATATCACATTTGAAGCATATGTGTATGTCATTTGCATCACAAAACATCCTACCATAATAGATTTTGCAACAAAGCCTAAAATATGAGGAGATATCACTATTTTTCTCAATAAACCAAAACTGTAGATGGTTTATTCTAGAAACAATTTATTTTAACTATTGTTCACATTTTGTATATTGCTTAATATTGATTAGACTGATTAACATTTTTTACAGCTGTACATTGGTCGATTCTATCCCTAACTCACATTTTAGAACTATTTAAAAGCACTAAAGCTAGGCTTTTGTTTTATCTGCAAAAGGTAAATAATGCCTTTAAGGAGCATGCACAATGAACACGGTGATGCCTGTACGTGATTCAGGTATGGGGATTTTAAATCCACTCAGTTTTGGAGTCCTCCATGGAGAAAGTTCTTCTTTTACTCCCGTATTACTTTCTTTCTGGCATGAACACAAAAACTTTCCTCCAACTGTGCTGGTACCTTGAACAGATCCACGTGTCTCCGATGACACGTTTTTGGTCTAACCCTTCGCTCTCTACCAGCAACAAGGAGCAAAGCAAGGGCAGTACCCTATCAGATGTCACTTTGGTTTTGACAAAGGGAAAACCCTCAGCCATCTTGATTGTGACACTCTTTTCGTGACTTTTCCCTTCTACGTATGTAGTTTCATTGCCACATGTCTTGGTACAGAAATAGGTTTTCCTCGTATGAAAACATAGTGAATATGGACATGTATATTCAGTATTAATGAAATAGTACTCTTCGTGGTTTTTCTAACATTCTGGTGTGTTTGCTAAACATTGCACTTACTGCAGAACTTGGAACACTGAAAACTGTGTGACAAAACAACAACAAACTTTTACACAAATAAAGAACATCAGTCAGATTGGGCTGTCTATTTCTGAACAGGGTACTATTAGATGACACATGAAATCTGGCAATGATCAACCAGCATACATATTAGAACTGTAGCCATAAACTCCATGGATGATAATGTCTTGCTCAATTCTAATCTTTCCATGGATCTGAATATAATGTAGACTTGTGCATCATATATCTTGAGTATTCTTTGCTTACCAACTTGGACAAAGAAATGCCTCATGATCAATTTCTGCTGCATTTCATAAGCAATATATTCTTTTCATCATTCAACGACAAATAATTCATCTCAGTGTATAAAACATCAGCAGTGCTTTTCACTTAATCATGATACAACCTCACGTAAATTCTCTTTTTGAGAGGATATTGCGAATAGCTGATTTGTTTTTTTCTTTCTTCCTCGTATCTTTGCCTGGATTTGATTGAAAATAGTTTTGTCACCAAGGGAGCCATGCCAAGACACACTTCACGCACCTTGAAGAATGCGACCCAAACTTGCAGATACTAGATATGAAATCTCATCTGTAACGGATGATTTGTCACTGGTAATAAAACCTGCCAACTCCAATGGTTTAACTATTACACAAGCCAAACAGGACTGAACAGTGCATATCTAAGATTCAATATCTACATCAAAAGTATACATGCTGTGTGTGTGTGTGTGTTTTTGTTTTTTTTTATCCTACCTAGACGCAACTCTCTCATGAAGTCCAAAAGAATCACAATAGAGAGGGTAGGTGTTCCACTAAGATTCATGGTTTCTGTTTTTTTTTTTCTAAACTCAAGATCAGGTTGGAAATGATTTACTTTTTTTCATGTCAAAAAGGAGGAAGAAACCAGATACCAGTACGATTAAAACTAATTAACTCATGGACATTCAACATATATTGATATACCCATGAAAATTGGACATTACTCACCTGTGGAGCAAAATTTAAGAGACCATTGAGGAGTCCAGTGAATAAGACCCAGCAAGACAGCAAGACATGAAAAAGAAAAGGAGAATATGAAGCACACATAATTAAATAGATCCAAAACTCTGGCACTAAATGAAATTCACTGTGATAATGCAGAAGGGTATATCTAGAATGAAATTGAATAAGGCCTATTGAATTCTTTTGGAATTCAGTAAAACTCAGATTTCAAGAGGTCGGTGGGGGGGGGGGGGGAAGAAATACATGAAAAACATACACACAGAAACACTGACCCAGATACATACTCACACACACATACCTGCCAACATTTCAAGATGAAATATCTTACTCGTGGATTGCAAAAATCTTATTTTCTATGCAAACTGAAGTTAAAAATCTTACTTTCAGTCAAATCTTCAGAAAATACACATGAAAGGTATATCTAAATATTTTTTTAAAAATCTAATTTCTCTGACAGAAAATCTTATTTTGCTATTTTTAATGTAAAAAAATCTTACTGAAACTGATAAAATCTTATTAGTTGGCAAGTATGCACACATGACAGGTATGGGTTGCTAGATCTACACACCTTGACAAGACATTCTTAGTGATCCATCAAAGCATCATTTGCGTGCTCTGATACTGTCTTATTTGTTTGTCTGTTGGAATTTTTATGGGAGTTTAGACAGTATCTTTAAAATAAAATTCACATGATCATTATTGGAGCCTTGTACAGTGAGTGATTTGTCTGGTATGTAGAGGAAGAGTAGAATCCTGCCTTCCTTTACAGTTATTATAAGACTCCTTGAGCCAAGGTTGTGTGGAAGAAACTATTCACAAGAGACAGTGGATCTTTTGTCTCTCTGTTTTCAAGTCACTCCACTTTTTATTGCCCACTTCAAACACATCAGAAAGCTTTGATCATAAGGGCAAAATAGCTTTAGAGAATTCACATCCTCCATGTAGTTGGCTGCCACTGCAGTCTACATTATTCAATGATCTCAAGGAAAAGGGAGTAAGTCACTCTTTTTTTTAATATGGCCATTTCAGATTCTTTAGTGACAACAATGTTGAACACTTCGAGAAGAATGGCAATATTGTTGTACAGTTTACCAATAAAGTTACACCAGACGTCTAAGCTTTCATTCATAATTCATTTCTATTTTTGCTTTTCGCGATGATTAACCCCATGTGAGAGAAAATGTACCAATGCATGCAGCATAGAATAGGGAAACAGTTATGTTTAAACAACTCCATAAATCAAAACAAGATTAAAATACAAACAACATACTCAAGTCAAACAAAAGACTTGATTATAAAATGACAGTCTAAGAGTTAGATGGATATGTTTATGGATGATGATGATGGGTTTTGCTGCATGGATACTCCCAAAGATCCTCTGACGGTTTATGCAACAGGTCAAGTCATCAAATTACTATATTAATAATGAAAAAACAATGAAATCAAATGGTAGTTGTTAGTAAACACTACAATCATCAGCAAGCAAGAACCACTGTTTCCATGCCATGATCTCCAGGATATGTAGGAGTCTAGAGAACACAGACTAATTGAGAAGAAGCGGCCATCATTCTGAAGGACAGCAGCAAATGGCACTGACTGAAACCTACATTTGACCTTTGACCCACACTGTGCTGCACTTTACTCACAGGGGACTTCAGCTGTCACTTTCATGTAGTAGTTTTCATAAGTGAGGCTTAATGTGCTGCAAAAAAAAACTCCATTTAGGTAAAAACTGGGATGGAAACTTTAGCCTGACATTTACAAGGGACATTACTTCTACCCTCCTACTGCAAATCTCACTGCAATGTTCAGATCTTGATGGCTGGTTTCAGATTTACCAGCAAGCTTGTTTTTAACCACTTTTCAGATTCTGCTAAAACTCTAATAAAAGTAACAGAGGTTCAGACATGGAAATGAGTCTCCTACACTTGTACATCAATTGGACAGTGGAATCAACATTCTGCACAACAGGTGTGTCACTGGCTCTACACCATGCCAATCAAACACATAGCTCTCTGACACATACACATGGAAGGTCACTTAGCAAGAATGTTTACATTATAATGTATGAACACACCATAACGGAAGTGATACAAGGTTAACAAGCTAAGCTTCACCTTCTCAAATTATGTTCCAAGGGGTCAGACTTCTCACACTGCTCTTGTATGGGTCACAAAGCACAAAGGCATTGATAGGTAATATGCGGCATCACAAAAAAGAAAAGAAGAAAAAAAAAAAGAAGAAGTGTAATCTGCTGAGTGGAAAAAAAAACAAAACCCTCACTATTCCACATTATACACTTACGAATACACATAGTACTCCCTCTTTTGATATACTTGTATGGATGCAAACTGACACAAAAACAAGATCAATACTTTTCCATACTGTAAAACCAGAAATGTTTGTGTGCATTTTAATTTTGCAAGTTTCACGATAGCCAAGATTTGCAAAATTACAATGCACATGGAAGTTCTTATCTACATTATTATGCATGAAAGCCAGTGGCAATTTGCAAAATGTTCATGAAGCGAAGAAGGCTATTGGCTCCAATTTGCGAAAGTTTCATGCCGCAAAAATATCTTACATTATGGTAGGCCTACATTCTCTGAAGCAGGTTCATAAAGCAACACAATCTACTGACAGGCCTATCTATATAAATGAATATCAAGTTCCATAATGAGTAGATAACATTCCATGGGCCAATGATGTAATCAAGTAAATATTGCTTGTTCGAAGGATGAATTTTATATCACATTCTGCCTCCCCCTTCCACTGTGCAGTTCTGACTGCTAAGTGAAGTTGCTTGCAGCACAATTTAGTCACATTGTTTTTCACACTTGCACCTGTCTGCGGTTGACACATTGTCGATTGATTTTACCCCAGCCACATCGGCTACGCTTGGACAGAGAAGCCATCTCCGTCAGCAAACTTGGCAAAGCCCAACAGGAATCAAACATCAATAATATTAGCTATAACACCAGGCCGGGGACGAGATTTGAGTGGACTCCATAAATGCATAACTATCCAGCAATGTATTTTCATTAGGATACTCAAAGAGATAGTGTTTCCACAAAACATCTTCAAAGGCAAAGAGCTTGAAGCTCTTGCAGTTGCCTCAAATAAAGAATTAGACTTCAATGGTACATGTTTTCATTTCATAAAGGTGAATGGAATGTAATGAAATACTCATCACTTTGAGTTAGTTTTTCTCCTAAAACTAGTCATTCTTTTTTTTTTCTAAGCCAGGAAAGCATTCCCACAAATCAATCACAGGAAGCCTACTAGTTGCCATACACTTTCGGACAATGAGGAAGAAAATATTTTTGCGGTTGTGGAAAATAGCAAACACAAGCCTAAAGCCAGTTGAGTGGAAAAATGTAAGTGGTATGGTTTCCCTGTCTCCTTGAAGATAATTTACAAATTAATCTGAAACTATCTGCAAATATATCCTGAGAAATCCACCAAGAAGTGGTCATACTGCTTGACCATGAATACTCCATGGAAAAACAATGACTAAACAGTGATGATTTGACCAATTGAAACATCTCCAAATAGTGCACACTCATTCAATTGGTACATCATAACAAGGAATAATGACTAATTGTTAGACCCACTTCCTAAATGCACAGAATTAAAAGGAAATGTAATAGTATCACATCTTATACCATCCTATGAATTACATATGGAATATCCTCTCACAGAATTCTATATCAGTAACAATATTGACAGAAGTAGGCAATAATCTCTTCCATCAATGAATCAGTACATCCCCTAAGGGAAAGGCACAATGAATTTCCGGGTGAGAAACGATAAGTGTGTTTTCTTTCTCATTTTGCTATGTATGACAAGACATATTGTCATGATGAATCTAGGGCGCAGGAGCATCGTCACTGGCCTTCCAGTCTTTCCCACTTACACCCATGTTTGAACAGTTGTCTCTCCCTGGAAGGGTGCTTTGTTTACCTTGGAGATTGATTACAGAATTGAGGGCAATGAAGATATGTTAATACACAGGCTTCCGCATCTGTCATCGACTCTCATTAAAAAGGTAAAGGGGGAGGTGGGCTGAAGGAGGGAACCCCATGAAGATATGATGATGTCAGAGACTCCAACCCAAAGCACCTTCTGATCTGGAGATTCTCCCGCCTGAAACCCCTAGCAAACGGGAGACTCCAACTTGATGTGTGCGAAGCGCGAAGTTCCTAGGGTTCTAGATGCTCTCTTGTGCTATCTAAGGCTTATTTTTTCAACATACGATAGAAATAAGTAAGAAATCCCTTCCAACGGGAGACAAAGAGCCAGGGCGGGAGAACTTTGATCTCAAACGGGAGGACGGGAGATTTTGCAAAAATGGGTTTTCGGCGGGAGATCTCCCGTCGAAAACGGGAGAGTTGGAGTCTCTGTGATGTATGGACAACAGTCACAGTTATTTGGACAGGTTCAGGTATAAGCATCTAGACAGCCTCACTTCTGCTACTTTACAAAGAGAACATCAGACAACACATGTGATGTTAAAACTCACATCTATAGGTTTCTATAGGGTCACAAATCTAGTGGTAAAACATTTAAAACCAGAATATGTATAAGAATTGAAAAAAAAAGTCCATGCAGCTAACTAAGACCAAATAAACTTAAACTGATAGTTTACAGTCTATTGGAGAAATCACCTGAAAATTAAGGGGTTTTTTTTGGGCAAATTTGTACGCTGTTTTAGTTGGGGGCTGAACTGCATTATTTTCAAAAGACTGTTTTTGAATGTATTTATTGTGAAGTGCAGAATACTTCCATACCAGTTGAAAACTAAATATCACGCATGATATCTGACTTGGCTTTTGATAATGTTACAATTTATCCTTTACATGCTCATGGCCATAACTGATATGATGGCGCCAAGTTTTCTCAATGTTGAGTACATATTCTTATTTCCAACCTGGATTAAAATGAGAAATTATCTGTACATGATATTTCATGGCCTTTAATTGGCCAGTGCATTTAAGAATCAATTTTGACACATGGTTCTTGGTAGGAGACTAGCTCAGTGCACAGGGACCCCAGATTTGCAATTCCAGCTCACGTTCCAGCGCGACATCATGGAATTTCCACTTTAAATTCACAGCAGTTCTCACATTCTGTCTGGTGGTTCAATCAGGGAGGGAGATCTGACATTTCATCTAGAGGGGCTCTTCGAGACCAGCACAGCTTACAGGGGCCACTTCTAATGTTAGTTCACTAGCTCTTCACCATAGGAGCTGTGTCTGTTTGGGGGGGGGGGGGGGGGGATGGGTAAGGGAGGGCTCCGACAGGTGAAATCATCTGCTTGTATAATAGTAACGTGACCTTCAGCCTGAGATGGTACGAAAAATATTGTACAAAAATGACCGTCAACATTCAATCATTGCAATAAGGTGATGATAACAGCACCTTTCCACTATGTTGTGGTGCTCAAAGTACATTACCATACAAACAGTCCATCATATGACATACCCATAGCTTAACATCGTCCTCCAAACAATACGAGCTAGCAACACACACCTACGAAGAAGACCTCATATGTCGCTATATGCACTCTACATGATTTCATTCTCTTTCTCTCATATTCTCCTCCCCTTCCCCGACCCATCACTGCCCCCATCTCACTTTTCATTTGTGAAGAGTGCAATGAAACCAGAGTGGCCTCATCATCGTCTCATCTTGGAAGAGGTGCAGGTGGGTTTCACCGGAGGAAGCTGTGAGATTGAATACTTCGGCGTTTGCAAGGCAGCAGAACAAAGGCTTTCCGGCACCAATTTCGTCCCACATCTAGATGCCACGTGTTGTGCATTTTAAACCCCTTTTTACATATTCTCTTTGCTACATGCATAATTTTTTGAGAAGGGGCAGGGAAAGAGAGAGGGGGGATATTTCTATCATGGAGAGAGAGGGAGTGAATGGGAGAGATGGAAATCGTATCCCCAAACTTTAAGTGAAATGGAGGTGAAATAGACCTGAGACTGCCTAGCTTCATCTGAAGTAGGTTTAGAGCTATTGCTAACTTCATTCTCATGCAGTACAGGGAGGACATAGCAAATCAAAGAGATGTATCCCTCTTGGACAATGTACTTTGTGTCTAACCGGCTCGACATGAATCAGCCCTGCACTTGATTAGAGTTGAGAGGGGTTGTTTTGCCGTGTCTCCTTGGCCATACCAAGCCTGCGAGAACATCTTAAGAGGAGATCTGATTAAGTCCTCTCATTTGAAGGAGGAGGGAGAGAGGAGAGAGGGTGGGGGAGAGGGGCAGAAGAGGGGCGGAAGAGGGGCGGGGAGGAGGGGAAAGGGATGATTGAATCAACTGGAGGTATCTCCTCAATACCACTTATTTCATCAAGATGGCCAAGGTTCATTTTGTTTTGTTTTGTTGTTTGTTTGTTCATACATCAAAGAATATGTGGTCATTTCAATTGTAGTAGATCTGAACATGGACCTACGTAGGTCCATGATCTGAATCACAATGTCACTATTCTGAATGATTCATCAAACAAAGTTTTTTTAACTGTTTGACATCATATCACATAACTTAGCAAACACAAAGAAGCTAAGTTTACTCACAGGTAGGTATACAGATCATACCATACGTAACATGGTAAGTGACACAGAAATAAATACCTTATCATCAATTCTCTGTACAATTTCTTGTTTTTATTCTTGATATGTGACAGAAATAACCAAGGCCAACTGAATAGACTGTACAGAATGTAAGAGTAAGTCCTCTTAGATGTATCTTCTAAAGGAAGATAACCACAATGGAATTACACAACAAATTACCACAAAATACAACAGAGCAAGATTGCCTACTGATTGGTTAATCAAGGAATATTCCATTAATTGTATACATATATGCACAAGAAGGTGAGCAATACACCAAATCCTCATAGAACATCCCCTAATCACCCCCCCCCCCCCAAAAAAAAAAAAAAAAAAACCCAACAACACCCAAACCCTAAAAAATATGGCAGCAAATACAAGCAGGTGAATTAAAATTCAGGGAACATCCATATTCTAGTAGAATTCAATTAACACAATTGTATATATGCATGACATATATAACGATGTGCAAAGCAAAAAGGCAGCATACACACTTTTGTGCAGTACAACCCCCTCCCTCCCTAACAAAAAAGTACAAAATGTAAGCAGGTGAATCCATTTCCACGCAACACCCATTTATTCATTAAATGCTAATATAATCCCATGTCCCACATGTACAGTCACAGCCATACTCTCAATTGAGCAGACCGACAAGGGGCATGGGAGGGAGGGAGGGAGGGAGAGAGAGAGAGAGAGAGAGAGAGAGAGAAAGAGATGTGTGCCTTTACAGCATGTAAACATCTTAGTAAGCAGACAATTTTTCCCAAAATCATACTACAGATACTGTATTTGTTCTGTAACATCTCTCACGATACATAGTGCATACTGAAAATTCAAAATGGACTACAAAACCTATATTTTATGCCAATACATGGTGAGGAAAAAACACTCATGAAAATTGATGGTGATTTGTTCCTTTCAAATTCCTACAATGGTAACATCAAATAGACTGACTGACATAGACTGAACCAGACAATGGGCAAACTTCTCGGGCAAATTGATAGCTATCATCTATCATTCAAAATGTAATAAGACCAATAAAACATTTCTCACAAGCATTCATCATGTATGCGTAAATAAAGGTAACAGCTGATTCTATTTTTAAGTCTACATCTGCTTGAAGTTACATGCAGTAAGTTTATGAGGAGTGTATTGCTGCTGCAGAAGTTCCACTTCACAGAACATTTCATAAGCAAGTCTATGACATATAAATATTGCTAATTTCCTAACAGTTCCTGGTTTAAACTTGTAACTCATTCTCCTTCTATTATGTAAATAATGATTATTAACCTCTAAAATGACAAAAAAATCAAATAAATAATTAAATTAAATGGAAACTGGCCTCCATTGAACACTATATGACTTCATAAACATTCCCTAGCCTTCCTCAGCCCCCCCTCCCCAACACTCTTCTGAAGTGCAAACTGAGCACACGAGGCAGGGTATATACTTGGTGTTGAACCACAAAACACACCACAGCGCTGCAGACAGCAAGCTCCCCCACTCACATCCCAACTGACGGATACCTGTAGGGCACATCCCATTTCCGCAAATTGGTTGCCATGGCATCCATTTTCCATCAAAAGCGCACTAAGCATAATGGAACAGACATACTTATACACGCAATGGATCCTATGTAGCAAACTGTCTCTAATGCTGCAAAAAGAGCCTTACTTAGTGCATACAAATATCTTGCCTTTTCTTTGCCACAGAGGATGCCTGCACTTGGGTCTTTAACCAATGCACATTTGTATTTCCATTCATGATTGCTGGCAGTGTGTTTCCTCCAGCCAGCTCTCTCTGTGATAGCAGTTTACATTGCTTCTCCATAGCTGCGGAGAGTGATTCACGCAGCAAAAGACGTCAGTGTGGTATCTCCCATGTCCTCCGAGATGAGAAGTTGCCACGGCAACAGATAAGTCACACCCTCCTCTCTCTCTCTAGCTCTCCATCATCCTCTCCTGAACATTCGCTCACACATGAGAGGCTGTGATACATTCCTCATACACCATTGCTAGCTGCAACATGGTAGGAAAGAACACTGTAATGTAGTTCTGTCACAAACTTTGAGGGGAAAAAAAAATCACACTTTGAAGGAAAAACAAAATAACACAAAGTGAAGATAAGCACTACCTCATCAGGAGAGCAATGAGTCCACTAAAGGCAACAAGGGAATAAATGCCATGCATTATAAAAGAGGGCAAAAGGTATAGCATCAATCATGCAGGTGTCTGGTCTCCCAATCATAGTTACCTGGAGTTCAGAATTCCATATTTATGTGTACATTTACTGGGCAGTTCTAGTACTTTACCATTAACTCCTGTGAAATATCTTATCAGTTATCAATTTGTCAATCCATCTATGTTCTTTTTTTCTCTTTTCCTTTGTCTGTTACATCACTTGACCTATATGGAAATCATGTACACATACTGCAAACTTCATACTGCAGGTCCTGTAAAATACATCAAGAGCAGGATCTTTCACTAACATAAGCCATTTTTCCCCCCACTGATCTACATCACCTGCATGAAACCTTTAATATCTCATTATTTCCTAAGATATCTAAAATGATATAAACAACAAAACACATAACCCTTAAATCTTTCAATCCTGATAAAAAAAATAATTGTGCAGCATGACAACTGAGATGTGGAGATTTTATTTCCTTTCATCATCTCTAATCATTCTTCCCTCACACATGAATATTATCACAAGTTTGTCTTGTATAAGCATCTTATACAGGGTATCATGTTCTCATTAGTGTCTTTTTACAGGTTAGAAGACTCATGGTAAACGATGTGCTTCGGTTTCTACTGCAGAGTTAAATGTAAATATGCCTCACACTTCAACCTTTAACACATCTACAATACATTTCCCTCACATAGCAATCGAAGGGTGTTCCAAATGTCATGTTTGTTCAGATGACTACAAAATACCACAAAGCAGCGGAGAATCAACCTGTTAGTCCTTCCCCTAAAAAGGCAAATTTTGTGGTACTTTACTGTAAATCCACAACTGCCATCTTATAGGTAAATATCAAAAAGAAAGACTTACTGAATGTTTCTAGTCTTTCTTCCACTCACTTTCTAATCCATTCTCTATCAAAATACCTTACAAGTAAGAATGCCACACTCTTGCACCTAACTAGGTCTGGCAATCTGAAACTACAGCCCAATGGAAAGGGAAACTTAATTAGCTGTCTTTAAATCTGCTCGTTTGATTACACCCAAGGACATGGGCACATAAATGTTTAAAACAATTTGAAGAGGGGAAACAGAAACTGCTTATACAAAATACATGTAATTCTTAACCTGATGTTGCCAAATACATCAAAATCAGCCATACTTTTTAAGCACTCTTATCTTGATTTATGTGGTTATCACTGCCCTTTCACATGGTATGGGAAAATAAGGACATGGCCTTAATTTCTGAGAAGGTCAAAATGGTTGGCAGAAAATGATGAAAGAAACAAATAAATAAGTTTAGCTGCACAATGAATGCCTAATCAAGCAAACATGTTATGGCACATCTGCGGCCATGATGAGACAATAATGTCTGTGAATAACTATCCTACTTAAAAACTTCATCACACATCTCCACAAGAGAAATACTAATGATATATTCAGCATTCACATAGGATAAGTCTGTAGAAAAAAATGCATTTCTAGTAGTGGTCTTAAGGTGTAGCTAAGATAAATGTCTGGTACTTCAGAAACACATGGTAGCTGCAATTTTTATGATATACAAATAACATTAAAGGGACTGTACAGTACTGGTTGAGGTGGGGATTCATGTTTTGAACATTCCTGAGTGAGATAATGAAAAGCCTCTTATGAAATATGAAAGAGCATGTAATTTTAAGAAGGATTCAACGTTTATTTGCTGAAAATTGGTTTTCAAATGGCTGAGATATCCAGAAAAGTGCTAATAATAAAAGGCGACATGCCACAACTTTATTAGGATCTCTTTGTTTCACCTTGTTTTTGGATATCTCAGCCATTTGAAAACCGATTTTCATCGAATAAACTTTTGATACCCCTTAGAACTGCATGCTCTTTGACATCTCATAGAGTGGTTTCTGAATATCTCGCAAAACGTTAAAAGCTAAATCCTCACCTCGACCAGAACTGTACACACCCTTTAATGTCTATAAAGCTTTCTGTGTTTTGTTTGCTGATTGGCAGGCACACTGGATTGCTTTTTTTTTTTTTGCCAATTGGTGTCTGGAACGTAATTGTTGATAAATAGAAATGACCTAATCCTAATCCTAATCCATTTGTATCACCACGGCCTTCCTGATGAAATTTCCCATGATACTGAACCTGGGTAGGCTTGGTAACCTACAACTAAGTCATGGATTACTGAAAGCTAAAGAAAAAAAAAGCTTGGCAAGATTTAAAAGTTAAGTGTCTGAGCACACAAATGGTTAAACACTTCAATCAACTATTTTTGTCAGATTTAACATAAGTTTTTCAGTGGGTGTTCTCAGCAACATGAGCAGAATGTCATTTCATCTCTAGATCTCTTCTTTTTTCAGATCTCTTCCTCCCTACTCCTTCTCTCTCCCTCTTTCTTTCATTTTCTCCTTCTTCCTCGATCTTTCTCCCCACCACTCCTTATTTCTCCATCTTGTTTTTCTTTCTTTCCTTCTCTTCCCAGTCTCTCTGACGCCTGCCTCTGTCAGCCGAGTGCTTTCAGCCTGCTCAAACAAAAACATGGGAGCCACAGGATCATCAATCACTCCACCCAAGGCATCCTTGCCAAGCCCTGCTCTCAGTCCCATCATGGAGGTGGTGGTGGTGGTGGTGCTCTCAGCACCCTCCTTCACAAAATGGATGTCACAACCAATTCAAACGCCTCTGTCCCTCCCATTCATCTTCGACTTTACACTTGAAGGGAGAAAAAACATCCTGGCACATATACTTATCAATATCGATGAAATTCTTCAGCATCTCCCAACATACAGTACATTTCCACTGGTGTTTTACTTTATATTTACCATAAATTATGACTGGAATTACAATATATATGAAGGACATTGAATTACTTACATCTTGAACGATTTATCAACCTCTCTCTCTAACATACATGCATACATTTGCAAAGGCTTGGACAAGTCTATGGTATAGGTAAACAACCATCTTACAAACTATACAATATACCCTAGAAACCATGTGACAAACTAAATAATGACTCCAAAAGACAGATACCTTGTACCTCTCATACCATGGACCACTACCAACCCCTTCCTGTGCATCTTTTAAGCAGACACACATCATCACTTGCAGAAGGAATCGATGTTCACTTGCTTATACTTACATTCAAAAGCTTGATCAACACTTCTGTGGTAAAAAAAAACAACAACAAAAACTGGTAACTGTTGCTGAAAAATGTTTGTGACCTTTTTCACATTTATCATTTCTAATTCTTTCCAGTGTCTGCATGAAACTTAGAAATATGAAAAAATATATATAAAGGGGTAAGTAAGGACAAAGTTACTCCCTGCCGTCAGCCTCAAAGCGAGCGGTTAGCTGTTTCTGGGATGGATTTTCTTTCAAAGCGGCTCTCTTTACAAAGTGGGGTGTTGAAGGGTCACTCTGGCCGGGATCACTTTCGGCCATCAGATACCGGGCAACCATCTTGGATGAAACCAACCACTTCAGACTCCACGCAATCTTCTATCACCAATCATGTCCCTTCGTCTCTTTTCTTCCTTCTCAGCTCACTTCCTTCATGATCTTGGCGCGCAGCGCATGCTTCAATTTTTGATGGCGGAGAATCACAGGGATTGCTAGAAGAGGTTTATGATGAGCCCGATGCTGGAGGACTGTCTGCAAGGTTCTTTTACTTTGCTGATGCCTTCTTGGATGGATGCTAGCATTAGAGGGAGGGGTGATGAGCAATGGGGTTTTAAAAAGGGAATCACTCTTCATATCCTCACTGTTCACCCGGTCTCCAAGGTCAAAGTACCTTGCTGGCTGTAGAAGTTTGTTTTCTAGCAGTATCATTGCACATCCAAAAAAAAAAGTGAATTCTTGTGTGTGGACACACACAAAGAAAATTGTTAATTATTGCAATATGCATCACAATTTGAAAATTGGTCCTGGTTGGCATTTTTTTACAATTCTCGCACTAATTTGTCCTACACAGTGTGTGTGAACAGTGGCCAAATAACAGATTTCTGCATTGCAGTGCAAAAACTCTCAAAGGGCAAGTTCACCTGAATAAATATGGGTGATTGAGTGAATGCAGCAATATCAGTAGAACACTACGCTGTAAGTTTGAGGAAATTAGACAATACATTTAAATGTTTTTTTTTTTTTTTTTAAGTTTCAGTGCTGCCATCACTGGATGAGAAGACTACTTCTGTTTGTGATGTCACATGCACAGAACTATAAAAAGGAAATATAAAGAGAATTCATAAAATTTCATTACAAAGAAAGAAGTGCACATTGCCTCGACCTCGACTTCCCTTTGACTTACATTGCATGTTAGGGATAATATTATTACCCAGTGTTGCCTTCTGAAGAGGTAACTCACATGCTCTTTTATTATGTGAGGCAAGTTAAGTGCTCTTTCATTATACAAGAAAAGTGAAAGTATGTTGAATTTTCTTTATATTCTCTATATATTGTTCTATGCATGTGACAACTATAGTAGTCATCTCATCCAGAGACGGCTGCGCTGAAAATGCATAACTTTTGAACGGATTGTCTGAGTTTCCTGACTCTTTCACTGATGTGTTCTACTAACAATTGCTGCATTCACTCAATCCACACATAGGCCTATGCTAAGGTGAACTTGCTCTATAACTAATCAAACTGTGAACTTCTGGGTGTGAATGCAGCTTATAATTAACCCGTTGCTACAACATGTATTTCCCATAGACACTTGACCAAGCATACTTGGGACTCATCCTCAACAGGTTAACATCCTTTATTTGACAGGATTAACTAACTCATTTTGAAACTAAGATCATTGCAAATTACACCGTTTTCCAATTCATTACATAGCTTTTGAGAGAGCAGATTTCCCCAATTAGATAGGGTTTTCGATCAAGGGGTGACAAAGTCTACTACACTATTCTGAAGCATTTATTCAATTCCACTCAGTCATCAACACGAGTGGTTCATATGAGAAGTGTAACCCATTGTGTGGAGACTGAGTATATGGTGTAGTAAGAGAAAGAGGCAGGATACAAAAATGAGTTGTGAATTTCAATGTAACTTTTTGATAGCAATCAGCAAAAAAACAAAACAAAACAAAACAAAAAACAGAACATGAATGCATAAAGTATGAGAATGAGATATGTTTTCCTGCCTTCAAATTGGTATTTTATGTATACAGTACAGTACAGAGATGTACATTAAAAAAAAAATCAAATCCCTACTGTCTGAAGCATCATTGATAATTGCCCTGATCACATTCAAACTGCTATGGTCAAAGTATGGCAAAGGAGATCTCTCCATTTGCAAAAATAAAACAACAAAAACAACAAAACAAAACAAAACAAAACAAAACAAAACAAAACAACCCCAAACCTAATATCTCACTGCTGAACTATACTGATTTTCACTCTCACAATCACTTTACCCAAAGGGAGCAAATTTGTTTCTCTTGTTTCTTTCTCTCTTCCACTTTGACCTTTCTAATTTCAAAGATTATCCATCCCTGGTGATTGACTACAATATGTCGTGTATTTCTTCTTCTTTTTTTTTTTTTTTTTTGGGGGGGGGGGGGGGGAGACTGCTTTGTATGGCAGCGATGGGTCACAGGAGACAAAAGTGTAATCTTCTCAAGTGTCATGATTGCCATGGCAACCACAGCAATTCCCAGTCCTGGCTATCACAGAGATGACCCATCATCTTTTGAATAGTGATGAAAATTTTATCATGCTGAAAGCTAAAGCAGGTTTTATCATTTCCAGCAATACCATCATTTTGTCAACCACAGTAAATCTAAACCCTCCAATAATACAGGCATCTTGTACATATGACATATTGACCATTGCTTTCTTCAAACATATTAATCAATTAAGTACCAGTATATGAAAGTATCTGTTGTGTATCAATTTGCATCTTTGTGCCTACAGGTAACTACTATAATAAATGTAAAACTTCCAATTTGCCAAAGCATAAAAATCCTTTCAGTAAAAATCTTTCAGTATTTCTAGTAATCTCCATTATTAGCCAAGTAATTTTGTTTGTTTGTTTAATGGGTCTATTTGTTAAGTGTGACAAACAATTTTTTTTTCTTGCATCACAATTCAAAAAGTGATAATTCTTCAGTTTGACAGTTTCCAATGTTTGGAATGCACTTTCCTCATCTACCTCATCAGGATCCTGCGTATATGTAGTAGGCCCCTATATATTGCTGTATGTTTTTCTCATGAGCTGACTGTTACCGCTGAAATTAAAAAATCTCAATAACATTGCCTCCTATAAGATAAATATGCTGTAAAGCATCTATAAGGAGGGAAATCAATGATGTTCTACTGAGAAGGAATAATCCCAGCACAAACATGCTGTAGAACAGTGCTGGCTAAAGCTTGTACCAAGCTGAAATAAGATAAATGAATGACTGAATGAATGAACTTGCTTCTCAAGCTGTCACTGTGGCTCTCAATTGCGAATTCAACCAGTCGAAAAATTGTCTTTTGAGTCTCAACTCACAAAATATATGTCACATACAGTATGCTCTCTGCAAGTAGAATTCCATAGATCTGCAATTATCTGTTGAGATACAAAATCCCTCGATCCAGAGAGACTATTACTCTCTCTGATTTATCTTCTTCAATACAGACAAGCACTTCTGTCCATTCTCTTGGAGATTCTTAAACTCCTGTAGAATGTTGATGGGACCCACTAAAGTTCAGATGCAATGGGTTAAATGAAACAGATTCAATTCAAGGTGAGTGCAAGAAGACCCGATGAGCATTCTATCTTTCTCTAAGAGAGAGAGAGAGAGAGGGAGAGATGAAAAAAGGTCATCCTATACCTGGTATCTTCACAAGACTTTGCAAAGATAGGTCAAGCAAAACTTGTCCTCATTTCTTGGTTCAATTTGCTGTCATACCCTTGTGTATTCTCTCCTCTATATGGAATCTAGCCCTGTCTGGCTTCACACATAGTCTTCAGTGGACGAGATGAGCTATTGCATGGGGCGGTGTCATGTGAAATCTTCCCTCCTCTCTCTCTATTCAGGGAGGTGGAAGAAAGATGGAGATGGCACTCTGAGAGCTTCCCTCAGAAAAAAAATCAAGTGGTCTTACACCGATTAACTTCTTGAAATCCAACCCTCATTCTGTGATAAATATGTCAAAATCTGGCCTTATCGGTCCACCCATCACCCTCCGGCGCACTAGAGTGACGCAACATGATCTCCTTTCCAGGCCTTCCATAAACACACGCTCGTAAAAATCGGGCTTTGAAGCGATGCGTGGCACCGACAATATGACGTCATATTCAAAATTTTGGCAGTCTATTACATTCAGTGAAAGACGTCCCCCTTCGAAAGCTACAACTTATGGCTCAAGAATTGGGTAGCGTAGTATGTCTATACCTTTCGCTGGTTCAGCAGACTGTGCTGAGGAGATTGCCGTTTGAACCAGCGAAATCGGTACACAAACAACGGAGTTACTGAGCAGTAAGTTTTGTGCGCTAGAGATGTCATCATATTGTTTCTGTATCGATTATGAGAAATCCCGCACATTTCCGCAATTTTTTTATAGTTAGAGAGGTAGGGCTGACCTTGATCTTCAAAATGATATAAGTTACATGAGCGTGTTCGGGCGTGTTTTCAAACAGTTCGAGTGTAAAAGTAGTGCTTCATAGAGACCGAAGCGGTTTTTTTTTCGTCTGCACCCGAGCGAGCTGGGGCTTTTCAGCGTACTCGTCGGGTTGTTGTAGGGCCGCCCCGTAGGCGTCGGGACAGCGTTCGTTGCCGTTGTTTCGGTGAATTTGAGTTACTAGTAAATACATATTGGAATGGAAAGTTGAGTGTTAAAAAGTGTAAATTAGACATATCAGCCTTGATAATAATAATTTTCCGTAGAGAATTAAAGATGATATCTATAAAAGCCTAGATGTATGATGCTGTAAGTATATTTTAGGGGGAAAACAGAGCTTAGCATACAGTGTTTCGCCTCACTCTCCCTCGATCATTCATCGGTAAATACCGGTAATCAAGTTTCAAGTTTATTAAAAGTTTCCACAATACAATCGGCTTGACTCTACCCCATGCTAACGTTACAAAAAATTGAATTAAAAAGTA
Source organism: Diadema setosum (assembly GCF_964275005.1). Classification (NCBI taxonomy): domain Eukaryota; kingdom Metazoa; phylum Echinodermata; class Echinoidea; order Diadematoida; family Diadematidae; genus Diadema; species Diadema setosum. The sequence continues at coordinate 19,354,188 of NC_092699.1, read as the reverse complement.
GCAGAGTACACCTCTGGAGCTAGCAGAATCTAACGTTTAACAGTGGTTAGATTCTAGTTTGTGAAATACTAGAGTCTACTAGCTAGGACTATTAGGTATGCTTTTGCTAGGCAGCGTACCTGAGGTGACGCTGCGCTAAACAGTGTCCTGAGGCTGAGCCTTGCCCTTGCCTTGGCCTCCAATTTCCAAAAGCCAAGGCCCAACTAACTTTCTGAGTTTCAGTTTCAATTGCAAATCAAATTTCGTTAAGTTGCTGTGTCAATGTGATTTTGAATTTGCTAAAAGCAATTCCTCCTCAACAAGCTCGTCTCCGTCAAAATCACGATCGCCAGAACCACCACCACTGCTTACACCACTGCTTTACAGAATACACTCTATAGAGTTCTGTGCTTACACCGTAGGACGCCATTTTATTCCCCGACCACAATGCATTTCGCGTCGTGAGTTTCCGCCACAAGATTTACGACTTGCAGTGCGCCGAGCGTGAGTAATGGGATTACGGGAGGGGAAAAAAAACGCTGTCGGGGCCACGCATGACTTCAAAGGAAACTCAGAAGAGCACACTCCATCTTTCTTCCACCTCCCTGCTCTATTTCTCCCTTTCCTTCTCTCACCGTCTTCCTAATTCTTCTACACCCAATGGGGCAGCCAGACTGGGCCTGCATGCATGCTTTGAAATTAGCCCAGATCTGTCCAAATAAACGTCATGATTTATGCACCAGTGATGCAGGCAGACACAGCTAGCTCATGGTAAGAGGCTGAATCAAAGAGCAAGTCATGGCATATACAGTCTACAACATGGAAGATGAGAATGAGCGTTCTACATTCCTTCTATCTAACACTTTATCCTGACAAGAGTTATTAAGGGCTACATTTAGTTTAAGACCATTAGTCATCCCACAAGGAAATTGCATGTAAATATTTCTACCGAAAATGTCTGGAAATGTTTAACAATCTTCCCCTCAGTCAGATGCAACAGGATATTTTTCTGTTTCCTTTAAAAAAAAATTTCAAGTAGGGTCCCTACCTATTGTAAACCTGCCATGGTTCTAAAAGCAAGTCAAGAACTCAATATCCCAGAAACAAAGACCAGGGGGTGTTTCATCAACGTTTGTCAGTGCTGACAATTTCAGCAAAATCCTTGGTTTTGATTGGATGAGATGCTCTGGTCACTGACTGTTACTTTGGTGATTGTCAGTGCTGACAACTTGTCAGCGCTGACAAACGTTGATGAAACACCCCCCTGATGACTACAGGACCTGGCTTCAGAAAAGAAGTTTAAAGAACACACTACTAATCATTGTAAGCTATAACTTCCATTTCATTATCACAATTCGTCTACATCGAGAAGATTTCCCTAAACTTTTAAACCAATACATGATTTTGTTTTGTTTTGTTTTGTTTCAATTGTTTAGTTGGTTGGTTGGTTGTTGTTGTTGTTGTTGTTGTTGTTTTTTTTTTGGGGGGGGGGAGGGATAAGTTATTCTCAGTGAGTCTGAGAATCATATTTTCCCCTTCCAACAAAATGAGCTGACCACTTCCAATTTCCAATCTTTCTAGCGACCAATGAATCCAGCTGCCATAATGACTGGCTAGTCGTAGCCAGACGCATAAATAATTGAAACTGGTGAAAAGCTGCACGAAGTCCACACACAGTGACTTTGCTTGCTCACAAACTGTCCCACTTAATGGGTAGTTGAAGGAAACACAGGAGATCTGCGATATCCAAAGGTTATAAACAGGAGGGGAGATGTACACATTTTGGTGTGCCTCTGGCTGAAATGCACACAGTTTTTCCACCTTGCTTGAGGGTGATGGCAATACAAGTTAACACACTTGACCTAGTCTTTGGTCACATGATCAACCCTGGGAAGTAGAGAGAGAGAGAGAGAGAAAGAGGAAGACCCCCTGCGTGGCCGGAGGAGACTCCAACCATCACCCCTGACAGGGTTGCTCCTTTGATGACTGACATCTGCATCAGACATGAAATCAATGGAACTCCATGGGTCAATATTGGGAGCTAGAAAGCTTTGTATTAACCTTGCTTCACTGCCCATTTGAGAGGAGATATTTTATGCCAGCATTTGTTGCAATCTCATGCCGCTCAGACCTAAACTCCTGGGAGACAGGAGTGGGGAAGATGGTGGCTTCATTCAGTAGAACAAAAAAATTAAACACTACATCTGAACATTTTCTAGCAATACATTTGAACATTTTTTAGCAATAGATTCTGAGGCTGTTTCACCTTCACGTGTCATAATTGACATAATTGCCTTTCGCATTCAAGTATATTGACCTATAACCTGCTAAAATACAACATAAAATCCACCCTATGTACAAGCTGTTTCACTGAGAATACACTAGTCCTTTTTTCTCCTCCTATTTTCTTTCCCTTTCATTCTCCTATATGTCCCCCATCCAATAAAACCCAAGGAGAATACAACGCTCAAGAGACTGTCATCAATACATGATGCCATACCATAAAGATTGCCTGCAATATAACAGTATCTCTAGGTTCAAAGAATGCTTTTGCCTATCAATTCAGCATTCATGTTAGAAGATATAAAAGAAAATTATCCATTAGTATTTATGGTATATCTAAGAATCACATGACATCAAAGTCATAAAAGATTTCTTGCAGCAGGAGGCTAATATCAAGGGGAATGTGTAAGAGGTTACATTACAGAGGGTGAACTACAATGCAAATGGCTCAGCAGTTTCACCCTCTGATTTGTAGTGCAACAAATGTATCTCTATTGTAAATCAGGCTACAACTGCTAAACCATACATTAGCATAAATGGCGGAAAAGTCACCAAACAATACACAGGTTAAAACAATATTATTCCGTGTCACAACTTGGCACAATGCTATCAGCCTTTCACAGCCAAAAAGAGTTGGCCTATTTTCAGCATTGGCTTAAAACCTGTACTGTATGTTCTGTTCAACGGTTGGCACACACCCTGGAATGCTTTCTCTGCTGATTGGCATAAACGTCTGAAAACTAATTGCCGATGAATTACTTAACGATGAATTACTGAATGGACTTGCAAACTTGACTGCCGAGTCAAGTTTGGATGGATTACTGAATGCTGTTGAAATAGCTTGGTAAATTAAGCTAAGTGCATGGGCACACAAAAGGATCTTAATACTTCATTTCCACGTCAATATTGAATTTTAGGAATGCACATCAAGTGTGGGGATAAGGCAGAACAGTCATCAGACCATGGATTGACATATCTTTGTCTGTTATGAAGTATGACTTACAGTAGCAAGATTAAACATTGTAGTGGGTGGTAAAAACTATTAACTAAGTCAACTCATCCACAAAAACTGTTCATTTCTTGACTTGCTGAGTGTACACTTCTTAATACAAGGGGGGAAAAAAGGACTGAACACCACACATAAACATGTCTCTGGCTTGTCCCCTACATTTTCCACATCATCAAGCTGTAAGTTTTTGCATTATTTCTGCCCTACATCAACAGAGCATAGGTAAATCAAATCAAATATTGTCTTTCCACAGCACGCACAACCAATGTTTTCTTTCTGCGTGTCTTACTGACCCTGCCCCCCCCCCCACTGCACAATGCCGACATGCGTCGTCAGCAATATTTATTTGCTTGATCGCTCCCTCAACAAATATCACTCCAAGGATATTGCCTTTACTTTTGAGCTTGTTGCATCCGTGCAATAATGCACAATCATACTTTTATTCAGCACAAGTTCATTTGGTTATATCTTAATCAGATGTAAAATAGACTACAAATAAAGATGGCACCAATTTCATCATCTTCACAGGAATTCCATCTGCTCCCTGTCACATGCAGCAGTTGAGGATGAAAGAAGAATCATCTAGGCAGGTTGAGGATTACAGGAGTAGGTTGTAGAAGCTTTAGAAATTCATATCATAGTGTGTGTGTTTTGATTTGTTTTTGCCTAAATCCAAAAACAAGGGACACCTGATCCAAATCTCATCTCCAAGGAAATATGCATATTTCCCAGAAAGAAATTTGATAAAAAAAATATCAGTAGTCAGAAATGTAGCATTTGCTTAGGATCTTACTGGCTATTGAATTTTAAGTGAGAAAATACATGCTACAAAAAGCTCATAAAATCTAATAAGGTGTTCAACTGATTTCTACCACAGTGTCATCATGCCATTTTCAATATTCCATCTGAAAACTTCTGGAGCAGTAAATTGTCCCCAACGTCACATGATAAATGTGCCATGAGGAATATGGGGCCCCTAAGGGCATTTAAAGATAATTTGATAATATTACCCACTAATGTACTGTGCCAATAATTCAAATAAATAAAATCAAATGCACTATGTATTTTGTCCTTCATCAATAATTTTTTTCTGTCACTGGCCTCTGCAAGATATTGGAATGATGTTAGCTCTGACTTTGCAGCAGAATATGAAAATGAAATTTTGGTTCAAATAATATCTTTTATCTTTTCAAATGAATCTGTCTTTAGCCGGGTTCACACGTACAAAATAGCGGGATGACGATCGCGATGCACATCCCGAGTTTTTTTGCGAGCGTCCACACGTACCAAATTAGCGGGATAGCGATCGCGATCGGTATCCCGCTAATTTGGCGAGCGTCCACACGTACCGAATTATCCCGCTAATTGCCGATAGAGATAACAGCAAAGCCTGCAAACTGGGTCACGCAGCACCCTTCTCTATCACTGCCTGCGCGCACTTACCTTTGTCCATTGTCTTTTACGCGTCAGTGGTGTGGTTCGCGCGCTGTTGTTATTGTTCTCCAAAGAGGTGAAGGACCTCTTCGCAGAGGCCTCGCTGTTGTGATGTGCGCATTGCATGATGGGATGTAAAAACTTGAGATTCTAATCCCGACCGTTCACACGTACCAACGCGGGGCCAATTATCCCGCTAATTGGCGAACCAGCGCAAGATTTCTTGGGATTAGCATCGCGATGCTTATCCCGCTAATTTTCGGGTTTTTTCTGTCCACACGTGCAAAAAACTCGGGATGACGATCGCGATGCAAATCTCGAGATTTGTATCCCGCTAATTGGTGTACGTGTGAACCCGGCTATTGAGTAATGATGGAAAAAATAATAAAGTAATTGCCATGAGTAATGCCAACTAAATGAACTAAAAACATACTCCGCTTCAACCCTCTGTAAACAGCAAAATACCAAAAACATACTTCTCCCTAAATGGGCCATTCTAAATACCAGCACTAAGATATTAAAGGACAAGTTCACCTTCGTAGACATGTGGGTTGAGTGAGTGCAGCAATATTAGTAGAACACATCAGTGAGAGTTTGAGGAAAATCGGACAATCTGTTCAAAAGTTATGGATTTTTGAAGTTTCTGCTCAGTCACGGCTGGATGAAAAAAATACTATAGCTTGTGATGTCACATGAGTACGATATAAAGAAAGAATAAACAAAATTCAACATATTTTCATTTTTCTCACGTAACAAAATAACACTCGACTTCTTTCTTTCAGAAGGCAGGGGGAATAATATTAACCTTAACATACGTCAGTAGCAAGTCGAAGAAGTGTGCACTTTATTCAAAAAGTAAAGTTTTGTGAAATTCTCTTTTTATTTTCCTTATATCGTTATACACATGTGACATCATATACATGTACTGCAGTAGTCTTCTCATCCAGCAGTGACTGGGCAAATACTTGGAATATTCCTAACTTTTGAACGGATTGTCCGATTTTCCTCATACTTTCACTGATGTGTTCAACTAATATTGCTGCATTCTCTCAATCCTTATGTATATAAAGGTGGACTTGTCCTTTAATAATAATAACAGGAATCAGAAAGCACACGAATCATAACAATCACAACAGTCAGTAACTCACAATCCTCATGTATGACTATAATCACACATTTTACAAAGTTTATAATCTGCAGTATACTATCAAATTACATTGTGTCTAATGAAAAAAAAAAATAATTGTATACTCCATGCGGGTAGCACTGTGTTCCTGTATTAATCATGGGGGAAGTAAATGTTGCTTTCAAACATTATATTTTCCCCAAGGGCAGCATAAAAGATTATAAAATACCATTGTGGATATAAGTCAAAAGAGTGACTTACCTGTAGGTTGCATGTGATGTAAACCAAAGAGGCAAGGCATCCAAAGACACAGTCAGAATAGAACAGAAAAGGAAGAGAGAGAGATAAAAATATATTATGATTAACTCAATATTCAACTCAACATTTAAAGAAGAAAATATACAGGAAATATTCAATCAAATTAATGATTGCTTCTTTTTTTTTTTTTGTTGTCTATGACTGACAAATTGACAAGCATCATATCCACTGGATTACCACACTTTGGCTCATAACCAGTGATGGTTCTAATCCAAGAGCAGCGAGTACAGAATATCTACTCAAAATACTGATTCTTGTGTCACATTTTTATTTTTTATCACAACTGATTGACAAATTGATCTTCATCAATGTAAATACACACCAATCATTCAGTCTTTCCATTTTTCAGCAATGATAAAAATCACAGGCATAATACTCAGGTGGGATTGGAACCCATGACCTCCTAATTCGATGAAAATTGGCTTTCAAATGGCTGAGATATCCAAAAAAGTGCTAATAGTAAAAGGCGACATGCCACAACTTTATTAGGATCTCTTTGTTTCACCTTGTTTTTGGATATCTCAGCCATTTCAAACCCGATTTTCATAGAATAAACTTTTGATACCCCTTAGAACTGCATGCTCTTTGACATCTCATAGAGTGGTTTCTGAATATCTTGCAAAACGTTAAAAGCTAAATCCTCACCTCGACCAGAACTGTACACACCCTTTAAGAAGTGATGTACTTGACACGTAGATATTCATGCTCAAATGCAAAAGATAATGAGGGTAGACATTCGAAGAACATATTTTCATTAAAAGAACATATTTTCATTGAAATCTAAACTGAGCCACACAAACACAGTTGGGAGTTAAGAATGTGGAGGCATGTTTTACTTTTTTCTTCGTATTAATTACTCATCTCTCTTCTTCCTCTTCCTGTGAAAGCTCGTAAACACAAATGTAAACATTTCCAAGCATGGACTTTCAGCAATACATGCCAACCAGATTCTCTTCCACTTTCTTTTCCTCAATCTTGATCGTTTTTTTTTTCCCCCTCTTGGCAATTTTGTTGTTGTTGTTGTTGTTGTTTTTTCTAGATGCGAGCTCCTAGCACAGACATGCATTCAGCACCAGAAACTGTATCACAAAACACTCATATATTGGCAGCATTATAAATACCACTTTCAGTGCGGAAACTCGCTGAATGCTAGAGCCCAAATCAGATGTGTGTAGTGTGGAATTGAGAGGCAACCGCCCCCGACAAAAGGTGATGTTGACATTCGCCGCCTACTAGTAGCCTACTTGTTTTAACCCTGGCTTTCCTATTAGAAACATGTCTGTGTGCAATATTATGACATTTCATCGCAGTGGCTTGAGAAAATTATAATAAAATTCACAAGTTGTTCACATGGTGACTAGTTCAAAAGAAAGCAGTGAATGTCTTTACTTTGTTAAATGCAAAACTACATGGGCAAATATCTCTAGTATAATAGCTGGGGTCACAAACTGTAAGTAGCAACTTTCATTTATTCCTATAGTATGGCTGTTTATTGTTTTATTCGGTGGAAAAGGAGAAAATATTACTCAAATATCTCTCACCTGAATCTACCTTTTGAAATGCAACACACATATTTTAGGGGCATGTTTGTCTGTGAGCTACTATTGTCAGAAGTAATGTTTTTGATATTAGTCATCAGTTGTTGGGTACTAAAATTACAACTGAACAACAGGCATCCATGTATAGGGCAAAACAAACTTTGGATTTTACATCTTTGTTTATTTTCAGCTCTTCTACCAACTGAAGAAATTATTGGGCTTACATTTACTCTTCCTACATGACATAAGAAAAAAAAAATATCTAAGAAACTAGACTTGGAATTTGTCAAGACTGACAAATTAGGTGATCCGATTTTTTTTCTAATCAATGATTCGAGTCCTGATCGCAATAGGCATGACCATATAGGTTTCATCTGTGTTTAGAGACATTGGACGTGTGATATTTGGATTCTCATTTAGAAAAGAGAGTCAGGTCTGCTATCTTTGTTACCAAATTCGGTATACACTATAACGAAGATACAGAATGAAGTATATTTGACCATTGACCCAACTTTGCACAGCCAAGATGGCATCTGAGCAAAAAGTGGTTATTTTGTGAAATGATTCTTGTAACATGGCCTTTGCGTGTGCAAAATATGGGAAAGATAGGACATGTATTCACCAAGATACAGGTTAAAACATTTATGACCTTTGACCCTAATTTACATACCCAAGATGGTGTCTGATCAAGTAGTTGTTATTTTATGAAATAATGTACGTGACATAAACTAAACATGTGCAAAATATGGGGATGATAGGGGCTGTTTTTCTTGAGTTATTGCAAAGAAAGTTGCAGAGAGAAAGAAATATCTCAATACATCGAAGATAAGTTTGATGTCAACCAAGTTTTTTGACGTGATCTCGGCGTCGTATGAAAAATGGAGAATCACTGATGATAGCCCAAAGTCTCAGCTACAACATATTAAAATCTGGGAGAAATTTACAGAAGAGTAAGTGAGGTAGTGCTCGATAAAGACCGTCATGTCAATTTTCATTTCCAGAAAAATTCCCTCCCATAGAGATAACACGTAAACTGGTTAAATTTGACAAGGTTACATTATATCCATTTTCACGTGGTGAAGACATCATCCGATTAAAACTTTGATTAACAAAACTTAAAGAGTATTACATTGGCTACAACATACTAAAATCCGGAAGAAATTCACCGAAGGGTAATTGAGCTAGTCGTCGATAAAGACAATCATGTCAATTTTCACATCTAGAAAAATTCCCTCGCATAGAGATAACACGTCATAATGAAGATAAAGAAAGAAGTACATATGACCTTTGACCCTACTTTGCACAGACAAGATGGCGTCTGAGCAAAAAGTGGTTATTTTCTGAAATGATTCTTGTAACATGGTCTTTACATATGCAAAATATGGGAAAGATAAGACATGTATTCACCAAGATACAGGATGAAACATTTTTGACCTTTGACCCTAATTTACATACCCAAGAAGGTGCCCGATCAAGTAGTTGTTATTTTATGAAATAATGTACGTGACATAAACTAAACATGTGCAAAATATTGGGCTGATAGAGCTTGTTTTTCTTGAGTTATTGCAAAGAAAGTTGCAGAAAGAAAGGAATATGAAAATACATGGAAGATAAGCTTTAATTTCAACCAAGTTTTTGGGCATGATGCCGACTCCGTATGAAAAAACGAAGGGCACACTTACGATAGCCCAAAGTCTCAGCTACAACATACTAAAATATGGGAGAAATTCACCGAAGCATAAGTGAGCTAGTGCTCGATAAAGATAGTCATGTCAGTTTTCATTTCCAGAAAAACTGCACTCCCATAGAGATAACACGTAAACTGGTCAAATTTAACAATGTTACATTTAATCCCTTTTTACGAGGTGATGCCGTCATCCAATCAAATTGTTGTTATTATATATCTGAAAGACCATTTAATAAGCTATAACATATTGAAATTTGGACGAAAATCAACTAAAGAATAAGTGAGATATGCTTGAATGAACTTGAAATTTGATGACGTCATTTTGAAAATTTACTTTTTTAACTTTATTAAGAAATTTGATATATTTTAATCATTTTTCCAGCATTGCCAACCCATGAAATGACATGTACAACTCATCAGCTTTCAGAATATGTAAAGAAAATGGGGGGTCACCGTCCATCCTGACGAGTAAAATCGGATTTAAAATTGGCGGTTTTTTGGCATTGTTGCACTGTATATCGCCATTGACGCGCGCGCGGAATTTCAACTTTGACGGGCCCGTATGACGTCATATTGAGTTGCATTGACTTGAAACTTGGTAGAAAAATTCCTTGACATTTCAGGCATCTGATAAATGTGAAAAAACGGGAAATTTCTATTGCATATGAGCTGTGCGTGCGTATATGTGCGCGCGCGTACGCGTCCGTCCGATTTTTTCAATTTTTCAAAAAACGCTCCAAATGGTCTGAAACGTGTGCAAAAAGATTTTGAGCTCAATTGAAGCATACAATTATTTCAACGCGCGCGTACGCGCACGTTTTAATAATAAATATGAATTTTGATAATATGAGTAGAATGCGCTTGACTTGAAATATATGTGACGTAAATTTCATTGAAAATTTTCATTCCATTAATGAGATATGAATGAAAATGTGTTTTCATATAATGACGTCATCGTGACGTCACGGTCGACTGATCACTATGATACATTAGATTTGTCATCTTTGTGACATGATACATACATGGTATGATTTTGAAATTGATAGGCAGAGGACTTTCTGAGCTAACCTCTGCACAACTTTTGAGGAGAAATAAAGAAACAAATAAAGAAGAAGAAGATTAAAGAATCAGTACAGATACAGAAGGTGATCCGAGAGGATACTCGGATCACCTAATAAATCAAGATATACTTGCGACTTTGGTACATAGTATATATTTCTTATGGCATGCAAGTCAAATTTCAGTAATGATTTTCAAATCACAATTCAGTCTAAAGTCATATTCAAAGGTAATGTCTGTCACCCATCTACATGTTGACAAAAACAGTGTCGTGGTCACTGTACTTATTTCAAGGTCATCTATCTATAAAAAGACTTGTAGGAAAAGAAAAACAGTTGTTTCAGTTATAAGGAAGTAGTATAGTTCTGGTTGGTAATAGTGGGCAAAAGAGCATATGAGAGACCTAATTCCTTGATAATCCACAGAGCATTCAGAACGTGCTGGAGCAAGCTTCACCATTTACTTGCACAACATTGGAGTGCACACCAATGCCTCCATTGCACATGTCCGTCAGTAACAAAGAAGGATTTGTTTATGAATGTGTTTTAGAAACACATTTCAAGCCAAATGAGTTATCTGTTTTAGAGTCTGACAGAAACTAAAATCATTCTAGGTAACCTCAAATTATATTTTGTATGATTTTATTCAATTGTATGTTTTTGTATGGATATGATTGAGAAGTGAAGCTAAGTTTGACCTTGTATTATTTGCTTGCAGTTTTTTCTTATACCTTCTTACAAGAATGCAAGTAATCATGTCAAGAGTTGTGTTTTCTATTCACAGGCCACAGGGAGTTTCAGACGCAGCTGTGGCATGGAATGATGTTTGTATAACATGTACAGTAGGTGTAAGTGAAACGATTCCTTGTAGTGTCTGAGCACGCCGTAACCCTACACCCATTTAACATTGTAAATTCAAAAATATGATCACAAACAAGTTTTCCTGTGTGTGTGGCATCCCTTTGGGGGTTCCCTGGAACCGCTTCTCACATCACAAAAAAATCTAACCTTACAGCATTTTTTAAATCAATATCACTCAGTCATATTGGTGAGATGCTCTTTTTGTCAAAATGACTCACAATCCAAACAAATTGTGCTTGGAATACGTGTGGTTGCATTATTATTTGAAATTGTATCATTGAGTCAGAAGCTGAATCAGCACAACTATGGTTGATTTAACAGAAATCAGAAACACTGACAGCAAAAAATCAAACTTATTGCTTCCATGTATGCTGAGGACAAAAATAGATCATGATCATATGGTTTGTATTGATAAGTGCAGTGTTTCAAAATCAATTCCCCCCTCTCCCATTCTATGAACCATTGACTTCAACTGCAAAATACTACAAATTATTTACTGGAAACTTATTCATACTGCATTGAAAGTGTCAATGCCTAATTCCAGTTCAATGGAGCATTTGGTAAACTAACAAAATATTGATGCTGCATTTCATGGGGTCACTGACAACATGCTTCAACCAGGATTTGAAACCTATAAACAAAACTGTGATCACAGGCATTCCCAGATTTCTTGGAAACCTTATTACGAGGGGGCCTAATGAACAACTAGGTGACGGGAAGTGGGAATTGCAATCGATGAGTCACAGTGTAGGCATTTCACAGTAGTACAAGGGTCTGCAAAATTAGACTAGGCCCCTATAAAGCACATTCAGTGCTATGTGTACTGCAGAGAGTGCGTGCTCTAGTCTGGGAGGGGATCGAGGTCATTAAAGAGGAATGTAGTACTGTAGTTTGACCTCTTGGCCCCAAAATGTGCAGATGACCACCTCGCCCATAGATGAACATAACTATCCCTTCGCTAGCCCCTTCACACAAGACATGAGCATGTAATATTCCTCAGATAATAAGTAGTTCTATGTTTTTCACAAATTGTTTTACACATTTATTCAAGAGGAGATTGATTATAGTAGTAAAAGATGAGTCCCATAATGATGAGAATTATGTTTGTAATGATGTAAAGTTAAGAAACAAGTGATGAGAAAGAGGTGGAATGATACCAAAAGTAGGGGGAAGTGGTCAGGCAAGCTCGCCACCATTTTGGGGGAAAGTTCTGAATGTGCAGCACGGCAGAGTTGAGGCTGAATAAGGGAGCACATTTTGAGGTGGTCGCAGTCAGCGGACAACAAGGAGATATTTTGTTGTTCGTGAGAGGAGTTTGTCCAGTTCTGAAGTTCACTGGATACGAAGACAATTGCTGACCTTGGGGTTTTTTTTCTTTTGTATAGCTTGTTGGCTCGGTTAATTTTCGGTTCGGATCGCGTTTTTTTCCAATTGGTGACATTGCATTTGACGCAACTGGAACATTTGTTTTGGTGTATTGAACTGCTTATTTTGCCGGTGGTAAAATAAGAATAAAGTTCCCGAACAGAAACCAACCAAATCGATTCTTCGAAGTTCTTTGGACGTGTGAACCTTGTGCGTTAAACAGTGCACACCCAAACAATCATTTAAAATCAGCAATCACCACAACGAGCACACGACAGAAAATGGCGACGAGGATGGGATATACGTGTTGAGCGAGCAGAAACAAAACCCCTGGGTCATCCGAGGTTATTCGAGGTCATCCGAGGTCATCCGAGAATCGTGGCTGCGTGACGTACGTCGACGGACAGCCGCAGAGGAAGTGAGAGTTCAGGCTACACGACGTTCAGCCTGAACAACAAAAGAACAGTGAGCTAGTCACCGAGGGATTCCACCCAGGAGAGGCAGCGTCGAGACCGGCTGCCGTACGAGTGCTGGGTGCATCGGGGCTATAGAGATACTTCGACGGTGGTAGAAGACATTTCTGAGAATAAAGGACTTATTTCATATTACGTTCATATGAAGATTGAGAGTAGGTGTACTTTACGATAATCTGGTAAATTGTTTGTATTATAATATCAAAGTACTTGATGCTTGATGTACTAATTATTTCAGTTTGCTCAGATTTTTCTTCCCATTCTGATATTTTGTAAACAAAACCATGGCTGAAGCACCAGATGTTAGCAGCATGATCCAGGCACTCACTACCGCTTTAGAGGGCTTAAACCTCCAGAGGACTCCACCACCAGTCAAGCTTGTGAAGTTTAGGGGCATCCCAACATCCCCTGGGGAACCACAGCTGCAGGAGTGGCTGGGCGACTTTGGGAGTTATGCTTCTCACTACCGGCTGGCCGGTGAGGCGAAGGCTAGGGCACTGGTTGACCACCTGGGAGGAGCAGCCAAGGAGGAGATCAAATGCCAGACAGATGATGTCCAAAAAGATTATGGTGAGATTGTTAGTGTACTAGAAGCGCTCTTTTCTCCCAAGGAATCGCTGGCCAGTGCCACAAAAGCACTCCATAATAGGGTTCAACGTGATGGCGAGACCCTCGCTGATTTCAGCAGAGCCTTGCTACAACTATACAGCAGAATGCTTGCTGCTGTATCTTCCGAGGAAAAGGATGCTCTGGAGAAGCTGAAAGAGAGCACGTTGAAAGAGTGTTTCGTCAAAGGCGCGCGAGAAAGATGGGTGCAACGAGAGCTCCGTAGGATTCAGATGGCTGACAAGAAGTCCTCATTTGCCGACCTGAGGGCGGGGGCCCTTGAGTTCTTTGACGAGGAACCAAACAGACGGCCTCGCGTCAACGAAGTGGACGTGAGTGTTACCGCTCCCACAAACCCGGAAGTGAATATGACCATAACTAAACGGGAGGAAGAGACAAGTTTTCGAGATGAACTGGCCGTACTTAAGCGAGGATTAGCAGATCTTCAGCAATGCGTGATGGCCTTAGGGAAGAATCATGCGACGCCCCAGAAGAAGGATGAAGTCAAGTGCTACAATTGCGGAAAGAGAGGTCATACCAAGGCAGAATGCAAAGGGGAGACTCTCTGTTACAATTGCAAGGGTTGGGGGCACATGAGCCGAGACTGCCCTGCAAAGAGAGACCAAGTGACAGCAAATCCCAGTCCCACGAATCCCAGTGCCAGTAGTGTGAAGACACCAAACGTACCAAAGTCAGAACTTGTGGACCGATTGGTGGCTCGAAGCCCATGCGGCCAAGTCAAGATTGGAAGGAGGGAGTATGGATGCATTTTTGACACGGGAGCGGAGGCTTCTGTAATTCCTTCGTCACTCTTCAATGGCCAACTGAGGGAGGATCTGGGGGAACCAAAACAAACCACTGGATTATTCTTGAATGTTGTTGGTGTAGGCGGGATACAGATCCCAATTGAGGGATTCATAGAGGTCCCAATAGAGGTAAACGGACAAGAACTGAAGGGTAGTTTCCTTATTGTTTCTGACGTTGCTTGTAGTGTCAAAGATTCAAAGTATCCTGTCTTGTTGGGGTGCAACATCCTCAGGAATTTGATGAATTTGTCCTCAGCACACGAGATCCTTAGCGGAATTGAGGATGGAGAACAGGTTTCTCGGACAGAGCTGAATGCGAAGGTCATCAAAATACACCCGATGGAAGTCGAGATCCTTCCACCATACTCACTGAGACGAGTGGTTTGCAGTTGGGGTGATCTACAGGGAGACGTCGCTGGGGGCAATGATGTGATCATCCACCCTACGGTGCAGGAGAAACCGATGATAGAAGCATACGAAGGACGACACCAGATCAAAGCTGGTAACCCACTGGATCTCCTCGTTGCTAACCATTCCAACAAAGAAGTAAGGATCTCCCCAGAGATGACAGTCGCCGAAGCCTTACCAGTGACAGAGAAAGTGGAAGTGGTAGTAGAAGTAGAGGAGGACAGCCTAATGGTATCCATCTGTGAGGTTGTACAGGATCAAATTTCAGACAATATCATCGCGGGAGGAGATGACACGGCAGGATACCTGGAGGAGAGTGACCAACAAGTCTCCCTCCCACCTGGGGTTACACTGGGTGGCCTAAACGAAGAAGAACAAAGAGCGGTGAGGGCGGTCCTGGAGAGGCATAACCATGTGTTCTCACAAGGGACATACGATGTAGGGAAGTGTGATGTTATCCCTCATCACATAGATCTCGAGGAGGGACCACCAATCCGCCTGCCCTACCGAAGGATACACCCCAACCTAGTTCCCCAGGTGAAGAAGATGCTGGATGAAATGCTCCAGCAGGGCATCATCCAGCCCTCCAGGAGTAGTTTTGCCAGCCCCATCGTTCTTGTACGCAAGAAAGATGACACCCTGCGTCTGTGTATTGATTACCGAAAATTAAATGAACGGACGATGAAGGACTCGTTTCCCCTCCCCAGGATCGACGAAACCCTCGAGGCCCTGGGAGGGGCACAATTCTTCTCTACACTGGACCTGGCCCATGGTTACTTCCAAGTGACCATGGACAAGGATTCGGTAGAGAAGACCGCATTCCGAGTACCATGGGGGTTATATGAATTTCAGAGAATGCCACAGGGGTTGGTAAACAGC
Source organism: Diadema setosum (assembly GCF_964275005.1). Taxonomy (NCBI): domain Eukaryota; kingdom Metazoa; phylum Echinodermata; class Echinoidea; order Diadematoida; family Diadematidae; genus Diadema; species Diadema setosum. The sequence goes on along the minus strand of NC_092699.1, from coordinate 19,338,358 downwards.
CCCTCAACATTTCAACGAACCATGGAATATATATTGGGGGATATGAATTTGACAGAGGTAGTATTGTACTTGGATGACATTCTGATCTTTTCGAAGACGTTTGAAGAGCATCTCCCGCGCCTGGAAAAAGTACTGACAAGGCTCCACCAACATGGCCTCAAGGTGAAGGGCAAGAAGTGTGATCTCCTGCGAAGAAAGGTCAGCTACCTTGGTCACGTGGTGTCCGGCGATGGGATAGCAGTGGACCAGGAGAAGGTAGCGCGAGTGAAGTCTTGGCCTATTCCAAACAATTCTTCTGAGCTCCGTTCTTTCCTTGGATTGGCATCCTATTACAGACGATTCATTCCCAACTTTTCCAAGATCGCAGCACCTCTTCATGCATTGACTGGGGGTTGTTCTCGGAAACAAGCAGGGAAGGCGCAGGCATTTCAATGGAGAGAAGAAGAAAGCCAGGCGTTTGGGAAATTGAAGGATGCCCTGACTAGTACTCCCGTACTGATGTACCCACGGTTTGACCGGGATTTCATTATTGAGGTGGATGCGTCGTACCTCGGATTGGGCGCTTGCCTTCTACAGCAAGACGATGATGGGAAAGTTCACCCAATTGCATACGCAAGTAGAGGGCTGCGTGGTGCGGAACGTGGGTATCCTGATTTGTCCAGCTTCAAGCTGGAACTGCTGGGACTCAAATGGGCAGTCACGGAAAAATTTGGCCCATACATCCAAGGCAGGCACACGGTGGTGTGGACGGACCACAACCCCCTGGCTCACCTTAAGACTGCTAACCTTGGGGCGACTGAAATGAGGTGGATGGCGCAGCTATCACAGTACGACATAGAAATCAAGTATCGCCCGGGTAGGACAAACAAATGTGCTGATGCATTGAGTAGATGTCCGGGCAACGCAAGCATGACAGAACTGCGGAGTGCTCTACAAGAGGCAGCATCCTGCCTAGCTCTACAGGTTCCTGTTCCTCGTACAGATGCAAGCAATAGCAATGTAGAGCCATGCGTATTGCCTTCCTTCACGCACGACGAACTCGCTACGATGCAGAAGAACGATGAGGTGCTTGGTGAAGTGAGGAGGATGTGGGACAAAGGCTGGTCACCAGGACATGAAATCACGAGCACCCCTGGCTTGAAGAGCTGGACGAAAGAATGGCCAAAACTGACGATGAAGAGAGGTGTATTGTATCGAGTAGTGACTGACCCTGTCCTTGGAAACATCAATCAACTGTTGGTGCCGACAAACCTGCGGACCACATTAATTGAAATGGTGCATGATAAGTGGGGCCATCAAGGAATCACAAGGTCATTCGAGCTTCTCAGAAAAAGATGCTTCTGGCCCGGCATGCATCATGAGGTGAAGAAGCATGTTCAACAGTGTTTCCGATGTGTCACAACAAAGGCACCCACCCCGACCGTCCGACCGCCGATGCGACACCTGCTAGCATTTCGGCCTCAAGAAGTTTTGGCGGTAGATTTCCTGAAACTTGACAGAGGCCACAAGGGATACGAAGATGTCCTCGTAATGACGGATATATTCAGTAAGTTCTCACAGGCTGTTCCCTGCAGAGATCAGACCGCCGTAACGGTAGCCAAGATGCTCAGAGACCACTGGTTTGTGCACTATGGCGTGCCAGCCAGAATCCATTCGGACCAGGGTGGATCTTTCGAGAATGCCATAATCCGGGAGCTATGCATGATGTACGGTATCAGAAAGTCTCGCACTACAGCGTACCACCCGGCAGGGAACGGCCAATGCGAGAGATTTAACAAAACCTTGTGCGGACTCATCAGGTCACTTGACCCACAGGAACGACGAAAGTGGCCGGAGCTAATGCGACATGTGTTGTACATGTATAACACCACACCACACAAGGTGACAGGAGTGTGCCCATATTTCCTGATGTTCGGGAGACAGCCGTTGCTTCCCATCGATCATCTCCTGAATAGACTGGAAGGCAACTGGAATGAAGAGCACACTCAGAGGCAAGAGCAGGTAATCAAGAAGGCGTACCAGATTGTCACTGACAGGCTGCAGGAGGCAGCGAGGAAGGAAGCGTTCAGGCACGATGCCCAGGCCACAGATCCAGTACTTGAGATCGGAGAGCGGGTGCTTCTCAAACAGAACGCCTTTACTGGACGGCACAAGTTAGCGGACAAGTATTCCGAGGTAGCCTACACGATTGTGAACAAGAATGAGGCAAGTGATATCTACGAAGTTAAGCCGGTTCTTGGCGGAACCTCCAAGTGGGTCAATAGACGCCAATTGATTATTGATCCCCGAGGAAGGGAGCAAGACGTACTTCAAGACGTCTTGCCCGATCACTTGTCTGATGCTAACCAAGTGCCCGACCTGCCTGCAGATCAGACGGATGACGGAGTGATGTCTGAAAATGAAACCATGGGTAGTGAAGATGATAACGACAGCGACGGTGATGACGATTATTACGGTTCTTTTCAGTGGGTATACTCAAACCCGCAGGATAACCGGTTGGAGTCGAGTTCTGCCAGTAGCGGACTTCGAAGGTCAGAGAGGACTTCAAAAGGGGTCAACCCTAACCCTGGTCGTCTGCCAGTTTCGGCAATAACTGGACTTCCTGACACATCATTGACAGCTTGAGTGTATTATAGGGGCATATGCCGTTCCAACAAGTGAAATGAGGGTGTGTAAGGAAGGGTAGGGGACAATGAAGAGACCGCTTTGTTACTTTAGAGAGGTTTGCTTAATAACATTAATTGAATTTTATAAAGGAAATTTTTACACATTCGGGGACGAATGTGTTTCAAGCAGGGAAGGTGACGGGAAGTGGGAATTGCAATCGATGAGTCACAGTGTAGGCATTTCACAGTAGTACAAGGGTCTGCAAAATTAGACTAGGCCCCTATAAAGCACATTCAGTGCTATGTGTACTGCAGAGAGTGCGTGCTCTAGTCTGGGAGGGGATCGAGGTCATTAAAGAGGAATGTAGTACTGTAGTTTGACCTCTTGGCCCCAAAATGTGCAGATGACCACCTCGCCCATAGATGAACATAACTATCCCTTCGCTAGCCCCTTCACACAAGACATGAGCATGTAATATTCCTCAGATAATAAGTAGTTCTATGTTTTTCACAAATTGTTTTACACATTTATTCAAGAGGAGATTGATTATAGTAGTAAAAGATGAGTCCCATAATGATGAGAATTATGTTTGTAATGATGTAAAGTTAAGAAACAAGTGATGAGAAAGAGGTGGAATGATACCAAAAGTAGGGGGAAGTGGTCAGGCAAGCTCGCCACCATTTTGGGGGAAAGTTCTGAATGTGCAGCACGGCAGAGTTGAGGCTGAATAAGGGAGCACATTTTGAGGTGGTCGCAGTCAGCGGACAACAAGGAGATATTTTGTTGTTCGTGAGAGGAGTTTGTCCAGTTCTGAAGTTCACTGGATACGAAGACAATTGCTGACCTTGGGGTTTTTTTTCTTTTGTATAGCTTGTTGGCTCGGTTAATTTTCGGTTCGGATCGCGTTTTTTTCCAATTGGTGACATTGCATTTGACGCAACTGGAACATTTGTTTTGGTGTATTGAACTGCTTATTTTGCCGGTGGTAAAATAAGAATAAAGTTCCCGAACAGAAACCAACCAAATCGATTCTTCGAAGTTCTTTGGACGTGTGAACCTTGTGCGTTAAACAGTGCACACCCAAACAATCATTTAAAATCAGCAATCACCACAACGAGCACACGACATAATCACGTCATCATAGTTCAAAAACCACACGAACCAGACGGCTACACTGCATTTACAAGAATAGCAGTTAAAGGCATTATTTACCATTTGCAGATCAAACAAAAACCCAGCTTTAGTGCTTCAATATAGTTCTAAAATGTGAGTTAGGGATAGAAACAACCGATGTAAAAATGTTAATTAGTATAATCAATTAGTATTGTTAAATATACAAAATGTGAACAATAGTTATAAAATAATAAAATTGTTTCTAGACTCTCCCATCCAGTTATGGTTTATTGAGAAAAATAGTGATATCTCCTTATATTTTAGGCTTTACTGCGAAATTTTTATATGGTAGGATGTTTTGTGATACTACTTACCTACACATCTATGCATCAATTCTTTTTAAATCACCCCTGCCTATAGTAAACAATACCTTTAAATTCTCTATCCATTTATAACTCTGCTTGAGTTCCTAATCCCAATTACCAACATTTCTTTCTAACCACACATCAATTTGTTCATTTGTTTTGTTCTGTTTTGTTTTAAGGAAAGCTTCCAATGTATTTTTTTACAATTCTACTAATAATGCACTATTCTTGCAATAATCCCTAAAAACCTGCATATGCAAGTTCAAACTCTGATAGAAATATGCCAACTAAGTTGCATTGATTTCATACCATTTAACATACTCTGTTACAAAAAAAAAAAGAAAGGAAATAATGTGCTGATTTATTATTTTTGACAAAGAACTGAGTGGGCGAGATTTAATCTTGATTTTACTGATATCCAGATGTATTAGGGCAAGACATGACTGTGGCATGTGGGAAGGTGTGTTCATGTTTGCTGCTGTCTTTTGAGTTTCATGAAGTGAAGCACTTGAAAGATGGAATTTGGTGTGAAAGAGCAAACTTTCCTATACCCAAAAGTCAACAAAGCCTTAAGGGATCAATAGGCCCACCTGGGTAGGAACACTCAGTGCATCAAAGCATTTGACATGGAACAGTTACAAAAGTAACTAGACTTGGAATTTGTCAACACTGACAAATTAGGTGATCCGATCTTTTCGAAAATCAATGATTTGAGTTCTGATCCCAATATAGGCATGACCATACAGGTTTCATCTGTGTTTAGGAACATTGGCCGTGTGATGTTTGGATTCTCATTTAGAAAAGGGAGTCAGGTCTGCCATCTTTGGTACCAAATTCCGTATACACTATAACGAAGATACAAAATGAAGTACATATGACCGTTGACCCCACTTTGCACAGCCAAGCTGGCATCTGAGCAAAAAGTGGTTATTTTGTGAAATGATCCTTGTAACATGGTCTTTACGTGTGCAAAATATGGAAAAGATAAGACATGTATTCACCAAGATACAAGATGATACATTTATGACCTTTGACCCTAATTTACATACCCAAGATGACGTCTGATCAAGTAGTTGTTATTTTATGAAATAATGTACGTGACATGAACTAAACATGTGCAAAATATGGGGATGATAGGGGGTGTTTTTCTTGAGTTATTGCAGAGAAAGTTGCAGAAAGAAAGAAGTATCTCAATACATCGAAGATAAGTTTGATTTCAACCAAGTTTTTTGACGCAATCTCGGCGTCGTATGAAAAAATATAGAGAACCTCGACGACAGCTCAAAGTCTCAGCTACGACATACTAAAATCTGGGAGAAATTCACGGAAGAGTAAGTGAGCTAGTGCTCGATAAAGACCGTCATGTCAATTTTCATTTCCAGAAAAATTCCCTCCCATAGAGATAACACGTAAACTGGCTAAATTTGACAAGGTTACATTATATCCATTTTCACGAGGTGAAGACATGATCCGATTAAAACTTTGATCGAACAAAACTTAAAGAGTATTAAATTGGCTACAACATACTAAAATCTGGGAGAAATTCACCGAAGGGTAAGTGAGCTAGTCGTCGATAAAGACAATCAGGTCAATTTTCACATCTAGAAAAATTTACCTCCCATAAAGATAACACGTCATAACGAAGATACAGGAAGAAGTACATATGACATTTGAACCCACTTTGCACAGACAAGATGACCTCTAAGCCAAAAATGGTTATTTTGTGAAATGATCCTTGTAACATGGTCTTTACGTGTGCAAAATATGGGAAAGATAGGACATGTATTCACCAAGATACAGGATAAAACATCTATGACCTTTGACCCTAATATACATACCCAAGATGGTGTCTGATCAAGTAGTTGTCATTTTGTGAAATAATGTACGTGACATGAACTAAACATGTGCAAAATATGGTGGTGATAGGGTATGTTTTTCTTGAGTTATTGCAAAGAAAGTTGCAGAAAGGAAGAAATATTTCAATACATCGAAGATAAGCTTTAATTTCAACCAAGTTTTTTGACGTGATGCCGACTCCGTATGAAAAAACGAAGGGCACACTAACGATAGCCCAAAGTCTCAGCTACAACATACTAAAATATGGGAGAAATTCACCGAAGCATAAGTGAGCTAGTGCTCGATAAAGATAGTCATGTCAGTTTTCATTTCCAGAAAAACTGCACTCCCATAGAGATAACACGTAAACTGGTCAAATTTGACAATGTTACTTTCAATCCCTTTTTACGAGGTGATGCCGTCATCCAATCAAAATGTTGTTATTATATATCTGAAAGACCATTTAATAAGCTACAACATAGTGAAATTTGGATGAAAATCAACAAAAGAATAAGTGAGATATGCTTGAGTGAACTTAAAATTCGATGACGTCATTTTGAAAATTTACTTTTTTTATTTTATTAAGAAATTTGATATCTTTTCATCATTTTTCCAGCATCGCCAACCCATGAAATGACATTTACAATTCATCAGCTTTCAGAATATGTAAAAAAAATGGGGGGTCACCATCCATCCTGACGAATAAAATCGGATTCAAAATTGGCGGTTTTTTTGCATTGTTGCACTGTATATCACCATTGACGCGCGCGCGGAATTTCAACTTTGACGGGCCCGTGTGACGTCATATTGAGTTGGATTGACTTGAAACTTGGTAGAAATATTCCTTGACATTATAGGCATCCGATAAATGTGAAAAAATGGGAAATTTCTATTGCATAAGAGCTGTGCGTGCGTATATGTGCGCGCGCGTACGCGTCCGTCCAATTTTTTCAATTTTTCAAAAAATGCTCCGATTGGTCTGAAACGTGTGCAAAAAAAATTTGAGCTCGATTTGAGCATACAAATATTTCAACGCGCGCGTACGCGCACGTTTTAAGAGAAAATATGAATTTTGATTATATGAGTAGGATGCGCTTAACTTGAACTATATGTGACGTAAATTTCATTGAAAAATTCCATTCCATTAATGAGATAGGAGTGAAAATGTGTTTTCATATAATGACGTCATAGTGACGTCACGGTCGACTGATCACTATGATTTTATAAAATTTGTCGTCTTTGGGACATGATACATATATGGTATGAGTTTGAAGTTGATACTCTGAGTACTTTCTGAGTACGTAGATACACAACTTTTGTCCAGAAATAAAGAAGAAGAAGAACCAACAAAGAATCCGTACAGATACAGAAGGTGATCCGAGAGGATACTCGGATCACCTAATACGAGCACCAGCAGAACTTGAAGCACACCTTCTTCCAAAGCAGTCTGCAGGAGTTACACATTCAGCGGTAACCATGACACAAATACCTTGACTATGGGCCTGACAGAATACAATTCCAAAACTGATATGCACAATAATGGAGAGTAACTGCCCTTGTTATTCTAATAATTTGTGGCTGATTCGTTTTCTTTTCGATCTCGCCTGTTGGAGTGACTGGCAAGGCACATCAAGTCACATCTGTGGCTAAAAGTTTGTTTGACTTGGCAAAATGGGAGACTTTGTCAATGTTCACATGCACTATATTGCAACAGAAACATGACTTGATGGGAGGAGCTTTTACTATAAATTCCAGCAAAGTGCTGTGAAGACTACCTCTTACCAAAATGTCAACCCCATTCAACAATCCTCACTACCAATCACAATCATATAATTTTCACTTTTTTGTTATCAGTGGCATATGGCTATGGGTGATCAGGCAGAAGGCAAGAGTAATGGGTTATTTTCAATGCAAGTTTTTCTACATATTTCTAAAAAAAAAGTATCTCACATACCGTTGATTTGATTATATAACAATACAATGTTTCAAAAGTTATCATAATTCCCTTTGTTCAAAAGGTATGAAATATGAAATCTTAGTTGCAGATTTGTTTTTGTGAATAAAAAAGGACTGAAATTAAAAGTACTTTTGCTGAATATTGTAAAACCAGAAATTTTTGTGTGCATAAAATTTTACTGAATTTTGTCTACACAATGCATTGAATGCCACAGGCATGATGGGTTTTCTTGATTATTTCTACATCACTGTATCTACTATCAGCATACATCCCCATACATCTGCTGATAATTCTGATTAGGCAGAACATTTATCTGTAGTACATTCTAGTCAGAAGAAACAAAGTTTTGTAAAATCACTTTCAATTACCTTCATTTGAAAGAATATGACACACAATGTATAACATTTTTATTACAATATTGCATTGGAAGGTAAAAGTGAATAAAATGAGAAATATCTCCTCAATCAAAGGAAATATCACATTAAGTATATGAAGTATAGAACAATCTCAAGGCTGTCAACCCTGAATAAAAAAGCAGAAGCAAGAAACTTCCAGAGAACTGGAAACAAGTAAACTGCATTCTGGACAACACAGTGTGATGACAGGAGCAATAACTGTTAGCTAGCTGGCTGTACATTATTCTTGCAGACAGATCTATTTTATCGTGCTCATCACAGCACAGGGGGTAAAGGTGCCTGGGGTAGCCCACTAGAAAATGTCCTAGAAGAGGTAATCGCGTCATGGATTACAAAACGACCTATCACTCTCTCCGACCAAATCTGACAAGCTCTATATTACCAGTGGGTGCGATACATCAATATTACACATACCTCATACCTCTGGGCACTCTAATAGTTCGGTATAATCCAGCTTAGATTGCTTAATCCGCAACAGATCCGTTGCCCCTGCTAGAGGGAGTCTGCAGATAATATGGATGGAAAGGGGGCCTAGGGGAAGAAAACAGTTCGTAGCAATCCCCTCCAGTGGCCGCCAGTCAATGGGGTAGGGCAGGGATGGGGAAGAGGAAATATTGTCTTCGATCAGCTGACGAGGATGGATCAACTCCAGGGAGGAATGAGAAACCACAAGCAAATATTTGTCTCCTCAATTCACATCCTCAGATAATGGCAATAAGAGAGAGAGAGAATGATATTACTGCTCCCTGTTCAAATGAGCTGTATTCACTTCCTGCTGGGGTGGCACCTAAAACTGAGAGAGGGATGAGGTGTATAGATGCCTGGTGTGTCCCCGAGTTATAACCAAGGGTGTACGCACATAACCTGTTGGATGTAGAGAGCGGGAGAGAGACCGACACACGAATGATCAGAGTGGCATTATCCTTCAATCTGAAGGTAAAGGGCTGGGAATGGTGTATTTGAGCGAGGTAAAATGGGGAAAACTTCCTGGCAGGCTCTTGTCACGTAATCTGATTCCACATCCTGGAGTGATCACAGAGGCAAATAATAATGGGCAAGTTTACCAGCAGAGGCCAGCTGAGTTTCATGGGTGGGAGACATGTGAGTGAAAGGGTGTGGTGGTGGTATTCTCGCCTGTGTCGTAAGAAAAACAGGATTTTGACAGATATGGCATTCAAAGATATCACATTCCTGTTTTCTTTTCTGCCAGCATTTTCTGTTTTCTGTCTCCAACACGAAAAAAAGATTATTCTATCCTGCTGATGAAATCCATACACTGTAGTCAGATGAGGAATATCTATACTGTGTGTACTTCACTCATGACCTTCACAGCTAGTCACCTATCTCTTTATCTCTTTTTCTCCTCTTCTCTCGGTGATGATCAGTGATCAAAGATGGGAGGTCTGGCAGAAAGAATAAGAAGCGGGTGCTAGTAAAGCGAGATGGCAAATCAAGTGAAGACAGGGCTGATGGGTACACATCTAAGTTTCCAGGTCGTGGAGGAAAAAAAAAATTATGCATGAGTGCTCATTGTGAATCCCTGGCTGGCAGTCAACCTTCCAATTCGGCCAGCACAGAGCCATTACACATTGCAAACATGGGACGAGATGTTTTTCTCCACCCTCACTGCACTGTGAAGCTGAGAGCAGTTTGTGACCATGCAGGCAGCCCCTCAGCTTTCTGGCCGACTGAGAAAAGTGTTTGCTTCTCCACTATTTAATTCCCCCTACATATGATTTGCCCGATGACTGTACTCACTCGGCAGCGCTCCCTCTCGCCTGGCTGCAGTCCTCTCTTTTGATACATTGACCACTTTTCCTTCAATCAAGCCAAGCTTCAGCGTGCACCATGTCCAATCAGACAGACACATGGGGCTGTTTTTGTTGACATTAGACACACACACATACACACACAGGTTGACGACGTCCGTACACTCCACCTATTCCACTTTGCTCTAGTCCTGCCGATTGTGTGACACATGAGATGTTAATGCTCAACATTTCCCAGCCACGCAGAGTTGCAGGCCAAACCAAAGTGGCATAACTGGGGAGTTTGCGAGATGGAGCTTCTCAAAACTTGCACAGCAACAGCGACAGTGTGGTGGTCACTTGCACAGGCATGATAATGGAAGATGACCACTTACGTGGGTATCCCTCACTCCATCTAACCAGGGGGGTTACGCCATTTCCTGACCCACTTCATCTGACACACTCTTTCTGACACACTTTTTTTGCCATTCATTTTGTACACGGGGCCGTTTTCATGAGACGGCCTCTGTTATTGGCTACTGTGCTAATGAATATTCAACAGCCTTACGATTTTTTTTTTCATAATGAGTCACTCGGTCTGATTCTGTGTCTGTGATTGGCTTTTAGCTATCGACTTACGCGTGATATCGATCTCCTCAAGGGGGTCCATGACGATATCTGATTACCAGTGTGCGTGTGTGTGTCGAATTGCGTTTTGGTGCCAGTGAGTGTGGCATAATTTCTGCAGGTTTCCTGTCCATTTCTCTCTCTTTTTCTCTCTTTTGCTTTCGTATCATCTTATCTCTGTTATTCTTAGAGTACAATCGTACTACCATAAGTGTTTTTCCCCCATTTTTTGAAGTGATTATCTCGTTTGCAACAATTTAGAGGTGAGTTTTTGTTCGAGTGTTTGTTGAGTTTTTTGATTGAACACGATGTAGATTATCTACGTGTGTGCGAGAACATTCATGGTACCCACTCGTTTGTTTCCGTGTGCATTTTTACCGTACAGTGTCTTCATCGTTCGTCTTCCAAGCAGCGAGTTTTCACCCTAGTTTTCCTCAACGTAGTTTTTTACCTCAATTTTTTTTTTTTTTTTTTTTGCGGTGCAAGATGTTCAGTGTATTTTTTCTACGGTAAAATGCCATCGTTGATGATCTCCGTGTATTCATTACTAGTTTTCCACCTCCGTTTCATTTTGTGTACAATTAACATTGATCTAAAGTCTAACGTAGTTAGCTACAAAGTCTGCGATGTCTGTACGTTTGCTGATGTGTTTTTGTGAGCTGGGAGTGACTATGGTGGGAATGATATTCAGGGTTTTGCTGTGATTGAGATGATAGTGATGATGATCATAATGATTCTGGTGATGATATACGAACCCTTTTGATGATGCAATTTATTTCGTGTGACCATGACGTTGATCATTGATGATGGCGAGAACGACACGAGTAGCCTAGCCTAGGCCAAGGACGAGAGTGACACTGTCCACGGGGGCTGTTGCTCGCTCATGCACAGGAGTGGTCTAGACCTAAAGACCTGCGTTTAATCATTTTTTTTTTTAACCTTTTGGTTGTTCACTTGGGTAAGTGCTCCAAAAATTCGTTTCTCTAAAGAAACTCAACCAAAAGCTTGACAATAAGGTTGCATCAGGGCTATTCTTTAGTAAATATTAGATCTAAATGGCAATGCTAATTTAGTTTTCATTTAGAACTCGATTATATCCCATTTTCTTTGCTCATTTTTCAAATGATAAATTATTTAGAACTGTAAATTTACTTAAATTCTGATGTACTGCATTCACCATTGTAAAAAATCAATAAAAAAGAGCCCGCTGAGCAGGTGTTTCATTCTATCCTTTTCATTTCCTCCCTATCGTGTTGGTTTCCTTCCTGTCACTTCCTTCTTTGACCCTGGATGGAAGAAAAAAAAAAATCCCATCTTGCCATGTAAAGACAGAACACATACCATCATGAAATATTATGACATTAGAATTGTTTTAAAAGATTATGTAAGTCATCAAAATTCTTGTGTGTGGAAATAGATAATAAATAAAAGGTGATTTCTTACAAAGCAGTTCTTTCAAATGTCCAACACTAACAGCCTCAGAACAGCTTCGATAATGAAGCTAGTGAAATCTGAAAACTATCGTGGCAACAAGTGATATTGATAGGAAATTCTGACAAATACTGTCACAACATTTGATGTTTAAATTTGTCGTTTTATTGGATTAGGTCATGAAACTATACATGCCACCGATAAAATCACAATCGCTCTCAATTTGAACAGAGGCAGTAGGGTAGGAATGACTCAGCAAACAGCTGATTATTTATGCGTCGTATCCATGGGCAACTGCGGGGTAACTGGAAGAAGACGCACGAAGTTTAGACTTGAGTCAAGAACTATTATTTATTATCAATTTTTTATTCAAAACATTTTTTTCTTTGGATTTCAAAAAAAAAAGGTCGAAATATTTCATATTACGCTTCTTAAATGTATTATGAATATAGATATGAAGTATTTTTATCGTGATTTCATGAAGAATTAGAATTATTTTGAATATATAAATACTAGACGGGCTGAACAATGAAGTCTAATTTTGCCCCAAGAATTTGCAGCCCACCGTACGTCATAGTTGTGCTGGTGGTGCATTCCTAGCGTTCTTGCCGCACTCTCCCAGCCACGTGCAAGCGCAGCATGCATGCAATAGTCACCAACAGTCACAGTACATGTTTAGCTACTTCACCGATCTCACTCCTGATCTCTTGCAAAGAAAACCTTTACAAGTGTAGAAAATTCTCTCGAAACTAAGGCAGACATGAATTTGGAATATACATTACAGTGTCAAGACCTTTTCAGTGGACTTTTGTTTTCGCTATTTGTCTGTTTAGCTCTTGAATGTACGACTTCTTACGTCCGATTTGTTTTTTACCTCACCACGTGGTACTGTTTTTTCAGCCCCATGCTTCCTCCATATGCACACATTCATGTTGTAAACACACACAAGCCACCGGCACCGCGATCGAAGTTTGAGCGATAGCGATAACATGTGTAGAGCAGACATGCGGATTTCAGCACAGATGAGTAGTTGAACGTATCACGATTGTATAACAAACATTTTTCTATGTCACTGCCAATTTGAATTAGGTTATCTAATCATAGATAGATTACGATTTTATTCTAAAATAGATTAGCTATGGCAAGAATTTGCTTACATGAGAGTTATTTGATAACATTGCAAAATAAAACCCCGTCATTCAAAGGAATGTTCCAGAGCTATCTCGGGGGTTGGGAGCATGAATACCCTTCGCGTGTAGATCGCGCCGTAGGGAAGATCGCGCCCAAGTTCACTGCCGACTTACTAGGCAGGCACGAAGATTACTAGTACACAGACAGAGGCCCGGCGCCCGTACGTAGTATGGGTTAAGCAGCTGGAAAAAAAAAAAAAAAAAAAAAAAAAAAGGTACTGGAAGCGCACGTAGTAGCAAGGCCTACACGTGGATGAGGTTAGAAATTGCCGCGCGCCTCCAGCTCACCAGCTCCTGGCCGCCTCTTATTGGCCGGCCTTGAGCGCGACGTTCGACAAGCCATACCATAGTCTTGAATATTCATTAGCACAGTAGCCAATAACAGAGGCCGTCTCATGAAAACTGCCCCGTGTACAAAGTGAATGGCAAAAAAAGTGTGTCAGAAAGAGTGTGTCAGATAAAGTGGGTCAGGAAATGGCGTAACCCCTAACCAGGGGCAGAATCCTTCACATTGCCACTACACCATGGACAGCCAGAATCTGATCTGTAGGAAGGTACAGCAGTTTTCTACCAGAGAGTAAAAGCCTCATGAAGTGTTTCATCACTTCCACTTGCTGTATGGTACCATCCAATCAATCCAGTATCAGTGTGAAGGGTGTATCAACCTCTCTTCAGGATCGATGGATGTTGATGAATCTCATGGTGTCTCAATTGTAACTTGGCCCACGATCAGGCGAGACTGGCTGGCAAGAAGTCAAATTATCGTACACTGCCCCACAGTGTTCTGTGATAGGCAATGACTTGCATGTAAACTTACCCCTTGGTTCTCACGGCATGTGGACATCCTGGTTGGAGGGGAGGGGAGACCTCTGCAAACTGATTTCAGCCAAGTTTGGTTAGTCTAACATTTCAGACTTCTCTCAGCTGCCCATGCCTGTCCACTGCCTCTCAACGTGCCCCCTCAAGCAGGGCTAACATTTACAATGGTGGTGTCTCAATCAGTGATTGTGGAATGCATTAGGAATGACAGAAAAGTGGTGTCCTTGCTCCTCGGGGACCCATTTCCTGCCTTGCCTGGGGCAGGCTACATCCTGATGGTCTAACAGCAGCCACTCCTGGTCACTTCTGAAAACAATACTCCCCCAATCACTATTCCCTTATAACAAATTGAACAAAGTAATGCATTTGGCTGTATTGATACTTTCATTTTCTTTTGTCCCTTACTTATATACCCTCTGTACATCTTGAACAAATGTATGCATTTCTGAGTTTAAAAAACACAAACAAAAACGGAATGGTTTATCCAATTAACCATGTAGACAGGAAATTGCAGCTGTTGCAAAACTACACATAAGAGACTATTGATACTGAAATGAAGTTTTGAGAGCAAGAACAGTTTCATTTGCCTCATTTTCTGTTCCAGTTCATTGAAAGTTTTTTTTTTTTTCCCCTCTCCCTCTCTCTCATTTTCTGCGAAGGTAAGGAATATCACATATATCTCTAAGGGGAATTACATCTCAAAAGTATCAAGGTTATCAAAGCAATATAAAAATAATTTCCTCTTTTTTTTTCCTACAATTTCAGGAGAAATTACAAGCAAAACAGGATATGAAAGAAGGGATACGCAATATAGAATACCACATTTAGTAGTACACATTGAACCTTACTTGTAAAGAAAACATTTGTCAACATTTTTTTTTCCTCTCTCATAGAAACAATCAGATATGATGATTTTCAACTTAGGAAGAGAATCCAAACCTTTAAGGAAGTAACTTGTGACATATCCAAAGTGTTCCTTTGACTATGCCAAGGAGTAATCACTACACATTTCTCATTTCCATTTCCATTTTTCCTTGATTGTCATGAAGGACACGTGGCTGTAGTCACCATGAGAATGAGGGAATGAGAGAGAGAGAGAGAGAAAATGGAGACACAAGAAAGAATTTAAAAGGAAGCAAAAGGGAAAGAGGAAGGAAAAGAAACAAGACAAGAAGAGGAAGAACTTGATTTTATATCCTTCCATAAAATGGGTAGAAATATTCCTGTCTTTACGATGGCACCGCCACTGTGTAAATCCAGGGCAGCTGGAATCACTTTGCGGGACTATGAACACCAGGTAGAGACAACAGGACTAGGAACGGAGACTACAGAACTCCTCTGACCTACCAATCACACTGCAGAAGTATTTAAATCACATAAACAAAAACAGCGATAAAACAACTGTCTCTCCCGGCATGAAATAGCTTGGCCCCCACAGTGTGGCTTGTCTGTCAACTCTAAACCATAGCTACTCACATCCAGTAGTCCTTTCCAAGGTGCAATGGTATGCTACTTTTTTTATCAAGAGTCATATATTTACTGAGTATGCATTCAACATATAAGCAGCTTGCCGTACAAGTAGAATAGTGTACAGGTCCAGTGGTGACCTGCCAGTGAAGTAATTGTGGGTCTTGGTCATAGACTGTTTTGGTTTACATTACACTCTGCAACAGACAATTAACTTCCTTACATATAAATGGGAATGGCACCTGAATTAAAAATGAAACTAGATCTTTCTGAACATGCCGCGAGGATAAAACATATGATGTATTAAAAAGTTCTTTGTATGATATAAAGTGTCAATGCCTTATTGAAAGTGCAACGCCAATTACTCAATGTGTGCACAGATAGAGCACACACTGTTCATTGTGATGAATCAAATGCACTCATATTCTGCATCATTTTATCATACACAAAGTTCAAAATAAAAATTACTAACCATTCTCAGCGAAGTATACTGACAGCTACAGATTCTGCAACTGTTAAATCTGAAAAAATTTGTAATCATGGAAACAAAAGTGTAAGGCCAAATGGTTTAAACTACTATGTTCAGTAATAGCAAATACTAACTAAAGTAAAACCAAACATATTGACAAAACTAGCAAACATATTATTATGAAAAACTTACTCATGTTCACTCTCCTTTAATATTTCTTGCCCTTGGTTTTCATTTTCATAACTGATTCCCAACCCTACCTTCACAAATGACAACTCATAAATTTGGTTGATGCATATTTTTGGGGGAGAAAGCCTTTTCAGTACCAAGGATTTTGTGTTACTTGAACAAACTTTGCAGAAAATATGGAGGGAAGTGAAAAAACAACAATCAAAAAGATGACAAGGAAAAAAAGGTAAAAAAAAATCTACATCAGTCCTGAGGCATGTATGATGTGAGGCGGATCCGTTGAGCATCACATGAAGGCCATTCATGCCATAAATACACACACACCTCCACGTATTTACCATTAGAGCTACCAAGAAACGGACTCATTTGTACTCAGCACGAATCCTGTTACAACAATTTCGTCTGCAGAGGGCGGCTGTGCATTTGGGCTGGAGTACCTGACTGTGTCATGGAAATAGAATGGAACTGTTCCTACTTAGACAATATCAGTGAATCTAATATGCTGCAATGAGGTGGTATGGGTGCAAGCTGGGTGTATTACTTTAGCTGTTATGAGAAATGTGCTCAAGGCTAGCTGATACTAGGGGCTGGTATTTTCATATTTATGATTTTCATAGAACTCTTTGGCTTTGAATCAGAAAAGAATGTGGAGAAATTCAATGACAAAAGATATTTGGAATTCTCTTCACTGAATCCTCTAGAGTAAAACAAATAACAATGGGATAAAATCAATCCAAAAGAGGTACAACATATGTGGGTTTCACACTGATATGACGTAGTGGGATGCAAATCTTGAGATTGGCATAGTGATCCAAACCTTAAGATTTTTGCCTGTGTAAACACAATAATTCCTTTTAAGTAGCACAATCAGCACCACAATTCCAATCCCAGAGAATCTTGTGATTATTTCAGAATTATTGTTACTATTTGAGAAAGATTGTGATAATTCACACAGCAAATATGTAAACACTGGAGCAAAAAATCTCAAGATTTTTAATCCCATCATTCAAAGCATGCATTGTTGAACAGTGCACAAATACAAAGGCAAGAGTCACCATTTTGGTAAATTTTGGGCATGCACAGTTTGGTAGACAAATTATTGCGATCAGCAATTAGCGAGATATTTCTGTTCGTCTGAACTGGCGCAAATAATTTCAAGATTTGGATTGCAGTCATGGTCCCGCAATTTTGTCTGTGTGAATGCGACCTATACTATGACAATCTCATACTGGACAACACAAACAATGCTATAACCACCCAACTCCTGTACTGAGAGGTCATGAAAGACAGCAGACACTGTGAGATGAAACCTGGGGAAAAATGTTATGGTGATGACTACCGCACCTGCCAAGGTCTCGGTGATAAAGATGATGGAGGGCAATAGTGGGCTCTATCATTCTGTTATTGAAAAGAGTACGAACAAGAAGTGAAACCTCACCATCCAAGGACAAAGGAACCAACATAAATCATGTTTTATGTTTTAAAGGTGATTTAGAAACCAGGCTCGCCCTGATGAAGCAAAGTAAGGAATAAAAAGGAAAATATTGTCCTATCAAAAAGGCTATACAAGTCATACAAGTGAATGAATCATCTCCAGATAGAAAAGAATCAAAAGTTGTTCTTTACGACGAAAATGTGAGGTCATAATAATTAACACCTGAATGGGTGCATAGTATCATAGTCTATTGTCTGGTTTACTAGTATATTGCATAAGGATACTGTAGTTCAGTTAATACTCACGAAAAGAAACCATCGCTGTAGTATCGCACGTAGGATGGGCGCGCGTGCTTCATGATGATGTGAAGAGATGTGTGAACTGTTCAACCAGCAGCAAGTTCTGGATCTTAAAGTGACTCTCGCCAATGAGAGATGTCCATGCTACATGTCACAAATCTCTGAATATGTAACTCCTCTGGCTATAAGGAATGTGGTCCCCATGTGATGCAAAATAAAAATAAATACTATACATCGATTCCACATGAGATGAGAACAGAAAAATGAACATCACAAGTATCTCAGCTGGATCATCAGTTTGATATTACCTCACTCCACATGGGCAAAGGGGTCAAGATGAGAGGTCCAGTTCAATTTTCGAAAGTATTATTGGCAAATGAGTCCTCAAGTATCAGTGGTGAAATTGTGGCTGAAAGTGATGCTGAAGACAGGACACCATAGAAGACTCACATACTTCAGTTTCTCATTCCACAGCTCATTCATCGCACTCTCATCATCTTGAAAATAGCAAGAAAGATGGCTGCTCTAGGAGGTCAGATGAAATGATTATCACAGCTACCATCCAGTGGGACTGACCCTCCAATACTGGAGATATAAGAAGAAACTTGACATTGAAAACTGGCATACAGCCAGCTCCACTATTTCTCTCTTCCAGACTGGTGATGGGAGAGAGGAGGGGGAGACAATCAAGAAATGATTGGAGGGGAGATACCCCTGGAGTCAGGATGGGATCAAACTCGGGAGATTTGTCTGAAATCAAATCACACAACGATCACTGTGGCGATGGCTGGTGTATCCCTCAAGCCAGGCCATGGAAGCCTTGACTCGGCCCAAAAAAATTGCATCCGATGCCGATGGTGATTGGGGACGAGTCATACTCTTCATGGGGACATGAAGAGATATTGTTTTTTCAATCAGATCGTTATGCCATGGATGGTGCACTGAGATGAAAAGTGACATGTACAATTTGTTTTGTCTCAGGCAGCAACATCCAGTCCAGAGGAAAGGGGGGGGGGGGGGGGGGGGGCTAGAAAGCTAAATTCTCCTTTCTTTGTCTGCCTTGTGATATATCAGAATGCTTGTAAAGGAAGAGGGGGAGACACCACATGGTAAGAGTAGGATCCTTCCTTAGATAGACAAAGAAGTGTGCAGTGTGGAGCAGAAAATCATCATGCTTACAACAGCAGCTGAATAGTGTTTTGATGATGTAGTTCCCTGGTAGAAGAGATGATGATGATGACGATGGTAGAGATGATGTAGAGAATGCTAAACACCAAGCTGCTGAACAAAGTTGATGCTCTTCAATCAAGAAAGGCAAAATGGATGATGTGAAAGATGGAGCATGCACCAACTAGCACCAGTGCTTTGACTATGGAATCTAGGGCCATTACTCAACTTGTATACATCCAAATACTTCCCATTTCTGTAATGGAATCCATGAAAGAAGACAGCAGCAAGGATGAAATTCCAGCAGACGACAAAAACCTGACATTCACAGGGACACGAATGATGTCTTCCGAACAGAAAGAGGAAGCAGAACTATATAAATCACTATATTCTGCAGCAGTATCTCTGATTTCTGAGTCAAATCAAAGCTGAAGCTGATGATGGTTGTTAGATGATGATGGTTGTTGAGTTCTCTCTGAAGACTCCCAGGTATCCTCTTCCTTGCAACAAAGACAACTCTGTTTCACACGGCACAATGTTGAAGCTGGAAGAATCACTTGATCTGTGATACAAGATATCCCTTCCACATCAGATACAAATTATGATGATGGCACTTCTAAATGACTGAGATTGGGGAGAGAGCATGAGTTCAACGATGCACTTTTTATAAGTGCTTTTGTATCTATAACCTCTTTGAATCTTCCACAGTGACTGGGTACTGGCTGCAGCACGTGAAAAAGATTCCGCACCCATGAATCAAAGTGTGAGTGCAACCGGCAGAATTGTGGGTATGCCTTATGGATTGGTCCAAGTGATTGCACAAATGCGAGTGGAAAAAAAATACACAAAAATAAAGGAGATATGAATAGGACCGATAATACATGCGTGGCAGCACGGGGAAAGTGTAACAAAATGCAAACAGAGTGATGCGGTGATGGAGAAACCAAGGACAAAAGCAGACTTGTTGTCTCCCACTTCCTAATGGCCCCGCCCTTACTTACCCCCCTCCCTCCCCATCCCCTTCCTCCTAAATGAATGAGAGGGACATGTGGCATCCCAATCAACCTATCCAGTCAATATTTACTGGACAACTCTGTCGACAAGTCCACACACAAAAAAAGAGTTGCCCATGACTTCTGATTAATGCAACTGAGTTTAAAGGTAAAAGATATTGAAATCAGAAGGACACCACGCGTGGAAGTGTAATTTCATGCCATTACCAATTCCTATCCTTCTTCATCATTTCAGCATTCTATCTATAAGCCTACCTTCTGATTATGAAAACAGCAAGAACAAGCAAAAAGTCACTGACCTGGGGAACATATATTGTACACCACAGTGAAGTAGTCCCAAAACAGCAGCCTTGTAAATTCATAATTAACATTGTATCTATGAATATTCATCTAATGTATTTGCTTTGCCAGGAAGATGTTCATACTTTCATATAATTTCTCTCCAGGAAGCTGTTGTTGTTTTCATTTTCCATTCATACAAGATGACTGGATAGCTCATATTCGGCTGTACTAGCTAGTCTTTCATGGGGTCCAGTTGTATGTACTTGGGTTACTTCATCGGGCTACGCACCCTGCCTTTCACAAATTCATGAAGCAGGATCTTTCATGTGCATGGGATTGTGACTATCTCACAAAGGGAACACCATTTCATGTCCTATCCAAGGGATAGAGTGCTTTGTTCCAGTAGTAGAGGGGACAGCATCATAACAGACAACACTGCTTGACTTGACTCACTGGGATCCGAACCCTTGCCAGAAGCTGAACCATTCGACTGCAAGGCAGAAACACTACCAACTGAGCCACCTCGTCATCTTTTGATAATGCTTTTACAAGTTATAACTCTTCACTCGATGTATTATTGTGATACTATTGCTCATAAGATGTTCAAATGGTGAGTGCAGGTGAAAATTTGATGTAACATAATTATACACATATGTGTTATGTTGAGATAGAGTCAGCTGAAAAAAAAGAAAAAAAAACCCACAGGAAACTATCATGTATTTAGTAAATCTGACCCCAGTTCATCTCATTTCTTTATATTATCCTGTGCAATAGGAGTTTAGGATAATCTATGAGGTATCGTGGAGCATGGAAATATGCTCGTCCCAAGTAGCAAACCAAAAAGTTCGAGACGATGGTAAAACGGGAAGCCAAAACACTGTGTGGTGAGGCTATCACCCAAATTCCGGCGTAATTACGCCACCGTTGTGTCCAGATGTTTTTCTCTGCTACCCTCCACAGCCTCAAATCTATGACAACGTGGAGCAAAATGAAATCTGCAAAGGCTGGCATGATAACAACCCACAGGAAATATTCGTGAAATTCAGCATGGGATATCACTTAAAAACACCATAACTAGTTTTCCAACACTTAACCAGGTAATCTAAATATTCAGTGCCTGAATATTTGCCACTCTCAGTTTTACAAAAGTGATCACTGTACAAAAACTTACCAAATATATTGGCAGAAGATTGAGATAACTATGTTCATGAAAATACCTAAGCTAAATATTGAACTCAATTAACTAAACCTCTGGTTACCCCTCACTAACTATTCCTGCTCCCCCCCCCCCAATACAATGGAATTTTCCACATTTTGTTAGACTGGAAATGGCCTTGGTTCAACCCATTACAATAGTAGGGGTTGTCTCCCAGATTTAATCTAATTACCCTGCATAGTACGCCAACACCAAATTTACAATGTGTGGGATTGTATTCGGTCGCACTAACAGCAGCAAGAAGAGAGTGGGGTGAGGAAAAGGGGTGGTGAAGAGGGTGGGGTAGGGGATGAAGGAGAAAAGTGATGGGTGGCAATGAGTATGTAGGGATTGCTTAATGAAAAAAATTAGTGAGAAGTTTGTGCTCCAAGGAGAAATTTACTCTTTTTAAACATGAACCCTACAAAATAACATTAATTTGATAGCAAAATTGACCCCCCCCCAAAAAAAACAACAAACAAACAAAAACAAAACAAAACAAAACAATGATGCACTCCGCAGTACAAACTCTCATCCATTGCGATCACTAGAGGATGTGCCACAAATGCCCATCAGACTCACATTTTTGGTTGCCACTTCTCAAAATCTTATTAGTTTTGCTAGTGCCTGCATGATGATAATATGTCGTCTTTGTATGTAAACAAACAACAAATTGGTATACTGCGTTATCTAGGTGCAAGGTAAAAAAACAGTTTTGAGGAAATTTTGGCAAAAACTGACAATTCAATCTCCAGGAAAAAGCCATTAAGAGTTGTACATGTGATGGTTAGGGATCATCAGAACATCCTAGATGAAAATTTACAAAGCGGACCCTACGATTTGTAATGATCACTGTATCTGGCTATCCATAGGTAAGAGCACCAGTCGTTAGTGGTCATGGGAATGAATGCTGCAGGATCTAGGCTGGGGATCGTGTGAAAGACAAGAGGTCTCCTGTGCTCCTATTCCATCTAGGGGATAGCATTTAAAGCACCCAGGCTCCTCTGAGCTATAATGTGTTAGCTCAATATTTTATGTTTTTGGTCCCTGAATTGCCATACTAAACATGAGACCAGAATTTTTATGGATTCAGAAACAAAACGAGAGAAAGGCTTCAATGATACTTGCAGCTTTTCTACCTTGAAATACCGCTGCAAAAGATCAACTACGCATCAATTACCTACACCTATGTATTTGATTATCACAGTGGTCATAACAACTGCATATCATTAACTAAGTAGATTCAACACTTCCACACAAATACAATCGAGATACAAAACAGTAATTAGCACAGGATACAAACTGTTTCAGGATACATGGCAATCTAAAAACCACTTTATCACTGTTTTTGATGATATTACAAAATCTATTCATGGAGTTATGACCCTCTTGATCCAAATGGGCACCACACGTACGCAACTGGTAAGACCTGCTGCCATGAAGTGGTTTCGATGGTCCACTGACTCTGGTCTTTGTCTGTCTTCACCTCCCTTATCAAATTTTGGCTACTCTATACACATCCATTCAAGTCAAATCTAATTCAGGCCACTTACATTCATGTACCCCATTCTCTTTCTCTCCCACCCTCTCCTTTTTTTTTTTTCTTTCTTCCCTCCATCTTTCCTCCATCTATGAATCTATTCTCTCTCCCTCTTTTTCCATCTCATCTTTTGGTATGTTGTCTTTTCTAGTAACAGAATTCATTAGCCTGATTTCATGGTTTGACTTTTTTCCTTTTTTTTTTCTCAATTCACATACTTTCCAGCCCTCCCACTCAAAAATTCATATCCCACAGGGAAAAAAAATCACCTCAATAAGACAATTTGATCAATGAAGAGGAGAACATGTCTTGCATGAAATGAATCGAAATATGACCTCCATATCACAGATTTCATTATTTACTCACATCCACATGTGTTTGCCTTGGTATACCACCATAACGTATGTTTGCCTGGGCTAAATTCTGCTTCATTCTTGTTTGGCATTTCCATTTATCAAGGTAAGTAGTCATTCGTTACAGTTTTTTTTTTCATAACCAATTGATAAGAGGCAGCCTTTTCAACCAATGAAAGAGCAACTTAAGTAACATATTAGGTCTATTAGGTCTAGGTGAGAATTGAACGTACTGATTAAATATTGCTTCATTTCTTCTGATTTTTTTATGCAGTGTTTGATCTAAGAGTGTCTGCACTCTCTATGTAACAAGGTAATAACATGACAGTTCTGATCAGTTAAAAAAAATGACTGAATCAACACCCATTACTGTTTGAAATATTGAATATTAAGTACACACAAAACTTCATGTCACATTAATGATCTCTTTAAAGTAAACATCACCAGCATGCATGTGTGTAAGACAGATTCTGGCCAAAACTTTGCCTCAAGATCAACTGCAACTCTTGAATTCCTCACACATTTTCTTAAAAGCAAAATATGGCTATCTTCCCTTCTATACTTTATATTCACATCAATTCTAACATCATGGGTATATACTGAAATAACCCACTTTCTATCCTACACCCTAACAATGATTTTCAATGAGGACATAGCGCCTACTACCTCCACGCTCCAGAGATGTGACTTCAACTTCAAATACTGACAATATGATCAGGAGGGAAATTACATCCGCCTAATATAGTCAGATGAAATGAAATGCACAGAACTAATATCAGCCCTACTTGAACAGAGATGGGTATTAAGAACATAAGTGTAGGGGAGAAGGCAACATACCGAGAGTCAATCAGAACTTT
Source organism: Diadema setosum (assembly GCF_964275005.1). Classification (NCBI taxonomy): domain Eukaryota; kingdom Metazoa; phylum Echinodermata; class Echinoidea; order Diadematoida; family Diadematidae; genus Diadema; species Diadema setosum. The sequence goes on along the minus strand of NC_092699.1, from coordinate 19,313,983 downwards.
GCATGATGAAAACTGATATCGGTAAGTAGACAAAGGAAATCATATTTCCGTCAATAAATCTAATGTTGTCAACTGTCACATCCGTTTCATTCATCCTGATATGATATAACTACTGGTAATGTCAGATTATTAAAGAGAATATTGCGTACATATTTCTTCCATTAAGTTATGGGGGGGGGGGGGATGCAAAGACCAATCCCAGAAAAAGAGTGGGAAAAGGTTGAGATGAAAAAATAATAATGAAATCACAACAATGAACTCATGAGTGCCTTTGTCTGTTGCTATAAGCATTCATATCTTTCTGTTCTGATGTTTCAAGAAACCTTATGTGAAGACTTAAAAAAGTTACATCAATGATGTGATCATAATTCCTCCTTCATATCTCTTCAGTTTGCATGACTATATTCTCTTTCTCTACTCTCTCTGGTATATACTTCTCTTTCATTCTCTCCCTACTCTGTCTTGTTCATCCTCATTTCATTTCTTCCTTACACCCCATACAAAATGTCAAGTGCATCCCAGGAAAGTGTAAACAAGCCACCCTCAATCTGGTCACAGAAAACTTGCCTTTCATTTTCCCCCCAAGTGGTTTTTACTACCACCTCCTTCACCAGACAAGGGATCGCCTTGCAACCAATCAATCTCAGTTCTCACTGCAGTGCATGGCAAGCCTTTACCAATCCACTGATGGAATGTCATATTCTCTCTATCACATCTTGCCTGAGGTCCTCCTACTAGAAGAAATAAAAAGAAGGAAAAGTAGAGAAGCTGGATATCACGATACACTACTTCTCTCTCCAAGTGCAGATCCTGGCCTATTTCTGAATTGTACTTGAGACACTATTAGATGTATTTGTCATGAATAAAAAAAAAAAAACTCCCTTCAGAAAAAGGCTTAGTAATCACTCCTGAAATAGTATAAGAGCACTATAATCAAAACCTGCAATCAAATGCTTTGAGATTCTTTTTCCTTTCTCATTCAGTCTTGATTCATCTTTGGTAGTAAAGATGATGTTTCATAGTTCCCATATTTTTGCCACACCTATAACCAGATATATGACACACTTTAATAAATGAGACAGACTCTAGACAAGTATTTGGTTGTGATTTCATCATGACAGCATGCTTGAAAACAACAGATGCTATTCCAACTCACAAATCCATGTGGATTCTTTCACTTGTTACAACTAATAACAGTCTTTCCAAATATCTGTTTCAGCATCTTTAGAAGTCAATGTCTTTCCAAATATCTGTTTCAGCATCTTTAGAAGTCAATGTCCTATACCAATCGGTACAAGTATTCTACATTTCTGAGGAAAGACGTTTCTCACATGCCACTGCCGCAAGCAATAAATAAAGACAGCACAGGTATCACAGCAATAAACAAGTGTATGAAAATCTGATCACCTCCCCTCTCCCCCCCCCCAAAAAAAGGGGGGGGGGGGAATTCATCAGATGTTCATGGTGTAGTTGTTTCTGTTGTTTGTTGTCTTCTTGATGCACATTTGATCAGATACAGTGAAGGTGGTATGTATTACAGGCCAACACGCCTTGGCGTTCTCATTTCAACAGCCTCTTGCACTAAATGTCAAGAGGAAAATGCACGCACTGCCGCCGATGCCTTCCCACACTGCATTATCCACAGGCGAGGGGAGAGGTGAGTGGGACCGGGAAAAGTTTGCATTATGCCTGCTGAGGTGAGAAATGGGATGGGATGGGAAGACTTGGGCTGCTTTCACACATACTGAGAATACATGATTTGAATCATGATTCTAATAACGCATCACTAGAATCGTGATTCTAGTGATGCGTTATTAGAATCGTGATTCAAATGATGCATTTTGGCCAAGTGTGTGCAAACTGGCATCGCGGAGAGTGATTTGAATCATGATTCCAATCGCGATTCAAATGATGGTCCGGAGATGTCTTCCAATTACAATTTCCTAGAATAATGGAACAAGACAGTTGTGTGTACAGATTGACACCCAAATCATGTTTTTGGGGTAAGAGCTCACAGTGACCTTACAACCACTTCCGCAGAAAACCGCGCTCCTCAAGGGCTCGCATTGCAGTCAAAGCACGCTCTACTTACTGCTCAAGAATGATTGATGAGAGCTCAGAAAGAAGCTACACCTCCTAAACTCCTCTCTGAAATTCAAAACTGCAGAATCCATGAAGAAGCCATCCTTGGTCACAGTTACAGACGATAATTCTTATTGTAATTGTAATCATAATTGTAATTCAGCATTGCAACTACGTTTCTCGAATGGTGTGGAAACAGACTTTGATAGCAGGAAGGAAAGGAAATGCACACTAGCAGTAGGGGGAAGTTTCCAGGCATGGCTGCTTCATTTGTTTTCTAAGAATACAGAGAGAGAGAGAGAGAGTCCGAGCATCCGGCTCACCAGGACGAGAGTGAAATCAAATTTTATGCACCCTACATGGGATTGGAATGGAGTCGGGATATCTGACGTGAATGCATTCTCACTTCACTTTAAGAAGACCTTTACTGGAAGAAGATTAATTAATTACCAAAGACACTATAGATTTTTATTCATCACATCTACATCTTTATCTATAATATTATCTACACATATATCTTTCTTTCTACATGTGTATCTATCTGTTTATCTATTAGTCCTCCCACATATCTATCCATATATCTATGTGTACATAAGTATATGGAATAAATGTAATGATATACTGTAGTCTTTCTTAAATTCAAAGATTTGCTATTTTTTACTCATCTGTTACTGTATCTTGCGTTGTAAGGTTTATATTTCCCTTTGTATCACACACACTCTCTCTAGAGACAGAGAGAGACAGAAAAGAGTAATATAATATTTTTTCTTCCTTGTAAAGAACTCTCGTTGGAGAGTTCCCATCATGGTCTAGATTCTTTAAGATTCTTATTCACACCCTGGGTCAATACATGTGTACTAGTGTGGGATTGTTTACAATGCCTTCATTTGTCTTCTGCATCAGTCTTAGAAATGTTTGCATGACTGACATTTCATAGGAAAAGCACCAGAGCAGTACTGGAGACAAATGTCATGCTTTTATCAAAAACAATTTACAAACAAAATCAGAAACAAAACCAGTACATTGCCAGCTCAACAACAGAAAAGTAAATATGGGAATCAGAATGCTACCCCCTTGACCTATACCTTAGTCCAGCAACAGGAATTTCAGAATCTAATTACTAACGAGATAAATATCATTCCATGACAAACAGATTACTCTTTATTTCCTTGTACACAAAACAAATAAACAGAATGATAGCCTCCTGATATTTACTGAAGGACATCCAGTGATTTTGAATACTTTTTTTGTGGATGTCAAATTATGGCCATGATTATCATCTTTGTAAGACAGGGATATATGAAAGGTTCTTTTGTCTTTTTTGCTGTTTAAGGAGCATGACGAAAATTAACGGACCTCAAAACAGTTCAGTGCAACGTATTTCAAAAACAAATGAAACATGTGCAATAGAAAAATATAGTCCTATTCATATATAAACAAACACACCCCCCCCCCCCCCCCCCAAGAGGACATGTTTGGGAAAGTACGATAATACTTCTGCATGACCCAGAATAGCTGAAAAGTCAAACCAACTTGCTGGTAGGGACGGGAAATGTCAACAAGCCGGAGAAGGAGGCCACCATACAAACAAAATGCTAAAGTGCAACATGGATTATAATGGTGAAAAAAAAGAAGGCTGGCATGAAAAACTACCAAAATGATATGCAAAATGGAAATTTGCTTGAAGACCTCTGTGTGATTAAACTAGCTTCATGTATACAAGCTTGCAGGTTAGCTTATGAAACCCACTCAGAGGGGAAGACATTTTAGATTTCCTCTCCACACATTATATTACAGTTAGGCATGTTGACAAAGTAAACATATTAGAATTTTATACCCAATGAATCATCAGGCAATCAAGCCAAACTAATGCACCAATAAAAGTGATAAACATCTTATTGTTTCATTCTCTTATCATCTCTCGAACTTCCTTGGATTAGAAATCAATCTATGAGATTGTGGTTAGGGACAAATCGAAAATTACACTTAAAAATTAGATTGACTTCTAAAGCTAGCAGATTGAGATTTTCATTGTAATTTTGGATTTGTCCCTCATCTCAATCTAAGGAATTTAGAGAGTAGGCAGACTAACCTGCATGTCCTTCTTATTTCTGGATAAATCAGTTCTTTGTGTTACAAAGCAATTTAATCAGAAAGTTACAACCATACGATATTTCTTGCACAGATCTGGTCATTGGTAACTTGATATCTAATAAAAAAAATCTGTATATGAAATTGTGAAAACTATTAATTCCAGACATAGCTTTTCCACCTCTATCATCACAAGAATGAAAACTGAAAGTTAACTTACGCCACACACTCACAAACATGCAAATAAAGAAGAAAAGAAATATGATGCTAAAAGAGCTTTTGCGTGTGTGTTTGCAGTAAGCTAAAAGCTCATGAAACTTTGAAACACCAATGTGATGATGACACCTGATACAGAGGAATGTCTGAACCAGTCTGGAGTCATAGAAGCCTCATCATTTCAAATTCAGTACCTTGCATGTTTGGATACGAAGCTTTGTGCCAAGAGACAGTTTCATTTTACAGAAGTGGAATGACCACAAGGGAGAATTAATCTCATGATATTCCCAGTGAATGAACATACAGCATAATGCAGAATAGAATAGAGATGCACCATGAGTAAATTTCACCAATTTTATTTGGGTTCTGAGGCAGAAAGGAAAAAAAGTGTGATAAAATGAAATGTCGCACAAGCAGTGGAAATTTGCTAACATCACTTTATAGGGTTTGCTTATAACGATGCTGAGTACCATCAATTACCTAATGCTCCAGAGAAATATGAATTGTGTTAACAGTGATGTGGAGGAAATATGAATTGTATTAACAGTGTTGTTGAGATCTGCATTACTTTCACTTCCGAACAGGAGCACACGGACAGCGACACTCACGTACCTTTATATCGTAAGTAGGAGCATACATGCACAGAAGTACATCATATATCATAGGATGATATCTGCAACCATCTCAAATTCTACAGCCCAAAGAGGATGGTCAAAAGTGGTCACATCATCTTGACCATGATATACACACAATCTTGAGTTAATGTCTGCAGCCTTCTGATCAGACATTTAGGATGTGATTCAAAATGAGATGGGTGTATAAAAGACATGCAGAAAGTGAAACAAGCCTACTTCTTTATATAAACAGTATACAAATTGACCCAGCAATCAATAAAGAGAGATAGAGAAGATGAGGAAAGAAAAGAACAAGAGTGAGAGAAAAGATGAAGAGAGAGAGAGAGAAGAGAAGGGGAGAGAAAAGAGAGAGGGAGAGAGAATTCATGGGAAAGGGTGTCCTAATCTACCGACTGCATTCTACAAGCATCTCCTCTCAAGTAAAGTAGCTCATAAATTGTTCCTTGCAGACACAGGGCAGTCTGTGGGGAAAGCAATAATGTCGGCATTCTATGAGTCAGTGCAGATGACACAAGTTCGCACAAACAGAAAGGATGTATGTATATGAGGCTTTGCCCGGATGAGAAACTACTAAACCAACAGCAGTAGACGAAGACAAGGCACATTTCCGCCATGGTTGGCATTGAGACATCAATGTAGGAATATTTTGTTTTGATACTGAAAGGGAAATATTGGCAACATTTCCATGAAAATATTGTTTAATTGGAAGGTAAATGTAGAGGTCTTGATCTTCACTTTTATAAGTGTTGAGAGTCACCCAATATTGTATTCTTTGCTGGTGGTTCTCGGTCAAGTGATGCAAAAATAACAGCCATAACACATTTTATGCAGAGAAAAAACAACAAAGTCTCCACTACAATGTCTCACATGACTGGAGAATGAAGAGAAATTGAGGAAATACCTCAAGAGATAATCAATGCATAGACACAGACATGAAACTAATCATGCAGTGTATGATTTCAATATGGTACATCAAAACAATGAGGTTTCAGATGTCACTTTATACATGGCTACATTATTTAGGTTACTGTTCAATTTATCCAGGTTTCTGATTAATTCTACTCATAATGCATGCACTACTACTACTACTACTACTATTACTACTACTACTACTACTGCTACTACTACTACTACTGATTTTTATATGAATACCAATGATATTAAAATAACCAGGAATAATGTCTTAGCAAGGACAGAAGACACTCAAGGATCAGAACTCTGTTAAAAACAAATCTGCATCAGATTCCAAGCTGTATTGCAACATGTAATGAGGAACTAAGTCTTTAGCTGCCATCAGTGAATTCAATGACAAACAGATCCAAACAGATCCAGGTAATGTCATTATTGTCTCACCTCCATTTTGGGGGTAATAGAGCCCTCTTGTGACCTAAGGGAGATAGGATGTTGGGGTGATGGGGGTGGGCACAGAGAGATGCAGTGTAGATGATGCAGTAATTGGATGTCCCTTTGTCAACAACACACTTGAGATTTCTCAGAGGGATTCAGACTAAAGTTCTGCATGCAGCAAGAGTGAATGTGAGGAATAAGTTAACTGCTATCATCAGCCAATCAGTTTCCTTAGCAATACTTTTTTTTAACTTGTTCAAGACCATCAGCTAGTCAAAACTGGTTATTATACAATGATGTCAAAGGAGTTTTCAGAGCAGCTTTCTGTGAAATATGATGAAATGAAATGAAAGACATCTAAGTATCAAGATACCCATTTTACCACAGCAATGTTTACAAATGGATAATTTTGACAAGAAAACATGATCATTGGTAGATGTTCTGGTTATCATCTTGACTAACACACACAAGTGCAAGACACATTGAATGAATCACTCATTCAAACAAGTTAAGAATTTGATGCATCTAACACTTTTCTCTACAAGTCTGAGTGCAACATTTCAGCAAGTCATGCAGTGTAAAGGGCACTGTAAAAGCCACAATAAGATCATGTGAATAGCCACTACAGAACTGAAAGGGAACTGGACTAGGGCTGGAAAATATGCAAACAGCTCTTATATACTATTCAACGACAACACCATCCACCATACCAGGGGTACGGAGAGCATCAAATGAAACAACAGAGTCTGGGTGAAGAAGACTAGGCCCGGAGTGATGCATTCCCTGACACACACTTGAAGGAAGATGCTCAAATTTGAGGCACATGGCTCGTGGAGCAGGTCAGTGGCCCTGCTTTGGTGCCAACTTATAACATGGGGGAAAAAGTTTTCGCGTGTCGCAGGGAGCAGTACTCGTGAGCATGCAAATACATAATCCTCTACCAGCTGTTACCATCATTCTTCAGACTCACAATACGATGGCACGAATCTCTATAACACTAGGCAGGACACTGACTGCTACACTGGTGTTGGCAGCACATAATGCTAGTCAATTATTCAACAACTCTGCCAGAGTCAACAACACGACATGCAAACATGTCTGCCAAGCAGAACGGAGTGTCAGTTCCATGGCCAAATTTGTTCCCAAAATAAAACAAATTTTGAATAGATTCTCGATGACACAAACATGCCTGAAAGCAAAAGTGGATTTGAAATGAGAATAGAATCAGACAGCTATCCTCACATTGAAGGTCAAAAAGTCAACAAACATGACGTCCTGTGAGAATTGAAAAGCAGAAGAAAGGTCACATCATTGTGATGTTACTTTCACAACTTCGCTCAAATTTCTTTATTCATGAAAGGTCACGACTTTCACTTTGATCTGATGAAGAGGAGTTTTCAATGACTCTGATTGAGAAGTATCCTGGGCCCTGTAGCACAAATACGTGCAATCAAATATAAGTCAGAAAATTAAACGTAAATCGGATAACAACCAATCAGAATTGAGTATTCAGAGACTTATGCTTGATTTTCTGCCTTCAGTTTGATCTCAACTTTATGCAGCAGGACCAGGACATAATGTTTGAACACAGCTTCATGAACAGAAGAAAACAGTGCAATAAACATATGTATGATATGATGATATGATATGATATGATCCCTTTTTTTTGGGGGGGGGGGGAGGGGGATCCCGTTCTGAATAAAGTGGAGCTAATGATGCACAATTTGACAGCTTACAGTCTGGAAAAATGGGGAAAAAACCCCTCTAAAATTAGACAATTGACAGTTGGTGATGTTATCAGCACTTTTGTGATGACAGGTGATATATCAAGCTGCCCCTTTCCCTGTTCATCCTCTACCATTCACAGATCATACACAACCAAGAAAACCGTATTTGAGTAAAACCTTTGCTTTGTTGAATACTTTGCTATTAAAGTGGAAGCTCTGCAAATATCTCAAGTGCGCTATGAGTCATTATTCGCCATGGGTGCAGCATGTCAAATGTCTCACAATCACATATCATGAATTAACTAAAATCCCAACAGATATGTTGATTGTTAGCTGCTCAATTGTGGACTACTTTCTGGTGCATAAATAGGCTATGCTGAATGTCTGTATTTGAAGGGACCTTTTGGGAGAAAGAAGTGTATAGGGTCTAGTCCTGGTAGACTAGAGGCAAAGGAAGGGAGAGGGGTTCAGGGGGAGAATGAGGAGCAGCAAGAGACCTAATCTTCTCCATGCCAATCATTCTGGCTCCTCTACCCGCTCACGGCAAGACACCCAATATTTGAATAAAGTGCATTTTATATGACATTCATACATTTCTTCCTGTGTAATAATCCCCTGATACCTCACACACACACACACACACACACACATACATACATCCACTCATTTCCTTTGTTTCTCTTATTATATACTGATGCTAGTGCATCACATCCTTTTACTACATATTCATATTATTTTCTAAAGCTGAAGTTTCGAGGTTCAGCACCTTAGGAACCTGTTATCACTATTCATTGTGTGTCTTTAATTCTAAGTCAGTGTCCACAAGATGTCAAAGAATGAGGTATCTATTGTCCTACATGGTACTGTCTGTTTTTTTCCCTTGTTTTCTTTTTTTACTTGGATGGTAGCTTTGTCGATGTAATAAGAATGGATGGATCATATATGTAGAAGTAAAAAGGACTCACTCTACTGACATGTTTCACACATAGTTCCAGCCATGGGTGATGTTTGCTTGACATAAATAAGTATTGATCATCTTGCAGAAATTCTCAGAGGACATTTGGCATTACGAGAAGGAAAAAAAAAATCTAATTTCAAGATCTTCAGATCCCCCATGAGGGCCTATCAAAGCTATTAGCATACAAAACCGATAGGGCCACCTGTGAAATGAATACCACGTAATGCACCCTTTCTATCCCCATTATTGATTGGCCTATCATATCCCAGAGGTGATTTCCCTTCAATGTGAGCGGCGTCGATATCAACAGATAGATTTCACGACTCTTTTTCCAATTTCATATGCTCTTTCATGACTTTTCAAAACTTCTGGCGCAAAACTTCCATGCTTACATCTTAAAATCTTGGAATATTTCTCATGGCATTTCACTGATGTGGAGAGTCGATGTTTTTCATCGACTTACATGAGGCGCCTGTGTGCTCTCTCTTCTTTCTTTCCAATTTTCATCACGATCAACATGTGCCTTAATGCTTTACAAAGGAAATAACATACATGATTTGATATAATACAGTGTGTGCATTATATAAAAACAAAATACAATTGTCAAATGTGAAATGTCAAAACTGTTTGAATCCCTGCTGCTCATGGATATACTCACAAATGTACCTGTGATGGCAAAATAGCAAACCAGAAAGATTATTTGTGTATCACTCTTGGTCTCTCCTTGTCAGCATTATTATGACCTCCAAATGAATAAAATTCTTCTCTAATGAATAATAGAACACGAGACACACAGAACAAATCCTTCAGTCACATTGTAACTGTTCCATAGACAAAATTTCAGAGACTTAAATAGTGCCTCATGATGCTTTGGACATCTATCTGCAGTGCACAAGGCTTTAGCAAGTCCTTGTATCATAAGCACAGCACACCAGCGTGGCTGGTGATACCCAATCGGACTACGGACGTGGGATAATAAATGGGGGAATCAAATGACCTGCTCTGCAGATCCATAAATGTAGAATTTTTGCTCGCTTCGGGCTGCATTTTCTTCCTGGAGCCGAGGATGTTTGGATGAATAGTGCTCAGCAAACATGCCTCTATGTAGAGCTTGAATGCAATCCATCAAATCACAGGAGATCAGTACCGGGCTCAAGGCAAATTGATTTCAGGATGCACAAAAGAAGAACATGTACAAAATTCACACAAAACTTTATGACTGCATAATATTTCTTTGCATTGCTCATTTTCATGTAATCTTAATCTTTCTTTCTTGTCAGCGCACATACATGTATTTCATATAAGACTTTTTATTGCATACTTTTAAGGTACCTAATTTCCTTAGTTGATTACAAAAAAGAACAGCAAAGCATTACAATATGTAAGCTAATTATATTCTTAAGATTTGCTTGTGTATCTAAAGTTTCTATCATTCCTCTTCTCTATTTTCTCTTCTTTGACAACAAGTACATCATATTTTTTGTACAAGATGCAGCCTCTATCATAACAAAATACTGAGTGTCATTATTTCTATCCAAAATATGACTCTAACAAATTGTTTTGATATGCAACTAAATACTTCACATTTCAAGAATACAGCTTTCATATACACATGGGAAGATGTGAACAGATGACTATGAAATACTGTAAATACAACATGGTGTACGCTATCTTGATTTTGAATTTGATCAGTATTTGATTGTTGCACCAGGTGGTGTGCAACCACATAAAACGTTTGTGGAAACCTTTAAACCAAACAAATATATCCCCTGCCACAAATATTCTAAGCAAATCTCATTTTCTGACAGCATCATATCCAATGAAGATATGAACATGTTCTTTGTTTCCAGAATGACACACACACACACACACACACAAAACAACTGACAAAACAAAGAAAAAACAAAATGGCTTGGTGTGAGCCATCATACTCAAAATACTTTAAGATGCCAAAATTCATTTTTTCTTTCTTGAGCAGAAAGTAAGAGCAGTCTCTACTTTCTTTCATTGCTGATCTCTGTCATACAGCTCATAGTTTGTAGTTTATTAGTCCTGAACCCATTGAGACGGACTGATTTTGCTACAACACACATTTCCCATAGACACCTACCCGACTATAGCGAGACTCGTCCTCAACGGGGATTGGTTACAAAACACAAGCATGTATTTCTCTACATCTCATTGAGTCTCCTGAATATCATTCATTCATTAACCAACAAGGAAACTGTCTAATCCTACACTTCTTTGCATAAGCACTTGACACATTTTTCCACACCTGATGCCAGGCATTATTCATTCACTAAATCTACCACACCCATAAGTATGTACTTTTTTTGGGATACTATTGCTTCAAGCAATTGCTTATGATACTTTCATCGTCTGCGCTGATCTGAATTGTATTCAACTTATCAAACAATGTTATGCATTGAATATCTTTACAGTATGTATGCTGTTTCATTTGTATGTTTATCACCTGATTACTTTGTCATTTATATATTACTTTTGTTGAAATGTAATATGAAATGAATGTGGAAAAGTATCTGCAAACAAGCATCTTACCCTTTTGTCAAAGATAAGGTTCACATGACATACTTTAATATGATTTTTTTTTTAATGTGGTCTGAAGTAACAATAACAGACACACACAAAGGTGCTACTTCTTCTTAGTGTTACCCGTATTCTCTCTCACTGTGATATGCCAAGCATAATGGTGTGATATCTTAGGAAAACAGTAATTTTTACCCATTTTTGGAGACCATTCCACAGTTTATTCATTAATTAACCGGTTGAGAATGAGTCCCGAGTATACTCGGGCAAGCGTCTGATGGGAAATGCGTGTTGTAGTAAAATCAAACCGTCCTCAACGGGCTAATAAGAATACTGTAGATATTGTAAATTTGCTTTATGTTGAGTGATTATAATGTATCACTTATTGTAGCACCTTAAGTGACATACTGTCAGAAAGTGTGCATTAGAAATATTCATTATTATCATTATCATTCATGACTCATATCATATCTTGTTAATGAGGTAATAAGAAATAGATGCCACATGACTTCGTATCAATGCATTGACCATCCTGGTTGTAAAGGATTAATTTTTTCCTAAATAAATTCACATATTTTAGCAGGCTGTCTACTGACTGGTTATGAACAGGTAGAGTTCATGAACGTCAACTTGGTTGTTACAGTAGCTTCAATCACGATGCTTAGACAAATATCTCTACGGCAGATTCCCAAAATGGCAGATTCCCAAAATGACGAGTGTGCACGGACACAAAGGAACATTAATGTAAAGGGGCATCAACCTCAACTCAAGGCACTCTCAAACTCAGCATTTGCATATCTACTCTCTAAGTGGCAGAGGGTCAAAATGAGACGGAGGGAGATGCCTCACACAGTAGACAGGGTCTGACAGCAGAAGAGGAAATTTATGCATTTCAGTCATGTCAGATTTGTTTTCACTGCATGCACAGATCCCCATAGCTTCCTTCTTCCTCCTCCTCCTCATAGGAATTTGCAGTGATGATGGAACATGCAACAATTACCTATCTCTCATGGCACCTAGCCAGTCAAACAGAGTTCCACAAAGATTTAGCTTGCATCTAATTTCATCATTATCAGTTTTCCTTGAATGTCCTGTCAGCAATGCCATGTATCAGGTGGATACAACACTCTGAATTGCACTTGATTTTTTTTTCTTCAGGTAAAAGACACGGCTTCAAACCTTACGATGAAAGCTCATGATGCAGCAGGTGTGTTCTTCAGGGACAGTTCCCTTGGCTTGGTGACATAAGGACGCTGTCTAGTGAAATACGAACTCTTTCAAAATTAAAGGTCACCTCATGCAGTTGCATGTAAGCTTGCCATATTGCCTGCCTGAATGACTAAAGGTTCTGCATACAAACAACATACAAATATACCAAATATATATTTGACTGCTTTTGAGAAGTAATGAATTCTCCACAGATTTGATTTATTCTGCACCACGTTCTTGAAAGCAAATGACTAATAACTTTTATGTTTATGTACTGATCTAAGTCAAATATAAGACATGGAGATCTTTTTGCTGTGTAACCACTATGGGCAGCACAATGTTTTGAATTGTTCTGATTTAGCAGTGAGATCTTTCCCCATACCATGAAATATCCTGTACAGGTTGATAAGAATCAATATCCACTGCCCCTTTCATGCATGTTACCTGTCTCCTCCCATCCCCCCCCCCCCCTTACTAAGGTGTCATACAGCCCAGGACAAGGTAAACAGGAATTCTCTCTCTCCCTTGTGACCCATTGGTTACCCTGCAACACCTCCTTAAACGAATTCTGATCGAAGAAACTCTGATGGCCTGGGCACTGCCTGTATAACTTATTCATGGACACGGTTGTCCAATTTCCCTCCCCCGGTCAGATGCGTTTTCTCCTAATGTGCAATTACAAGGAAAGTCTCAGCAAAGCAGTGCGGTGGGTCGACAAAGATTCCATCTCTTTTTTACTCTCTGTCTCATTCAGGATGTCATCAATTTGTTGATTGGGGACATCATCACCTGCCGTCACCGACAGGACAGTTCGTCCATGGCAATTTCTCCCTGCCCAACCCTGAGTGATGACTTATTGATTAAATCACATCAAGATGAATGACCCAAATGACCATGTCAACTTCGATGAGACACTGCTTTGGTGGGGAAAAACCCTAAACAAACCCAAAGTGTTCAGTCATAATCTTGGGCAGACAACGCTGTTTACTAGAGCAATTAGAAAGTGGGTAAATGTTTGAAGAGCCTGGAATTTAATCAGTTCGTGGTTCTGATATTTCTTACCGCTGGCCACAATAACTGGAGGAATCTAATCTCTGCTCTAGACCACCAATGAAAACAGAAGGTTGATTGATCATCACTACTCTATCTTATTGCTTATAAAACAGTCCATGGTGATCAATATTTCCCGATTTTGCCTTCGTATTTTTCTCTTCAATCAATGACAATGCATTAATGCCCAGCAAAATGTAAATACAATACAAAATAAAAAGGTTTGTTTATCATCTTGAATATCCTTCGCTTGTGTCATGGATTCCCACTGAACTTAGAATAGAAATTTTCGGAAGTATTTATTCTTAATCTATAGCTGATATGACTGAAACTGCCATATTTGCTTTCACTACTGTTGTTCCTTTCTACTTTTACAAAATCTGCAAAAGTGTAGTTGATATCAAAAGCTACGTTTACATTATGAACCTGGTCTGTAACAAATCTTGAAAATGTAATTGTCATTAGTTTATATCTCTATATGAGATAGGACCCTGCATCTACCACTCATTTGATTCAAAGGGTGAGTATACTGATTTGATTTAATTACATGTACATTGTTTAGGTGACATGGGTAAAGACCCATGTCAGACTTTAACCTCAGTAATATATTTGATACGTAAAGTTTGCATACTGTGTCTTCTGAGAATGTCTTCTGACAACTAAATACAAAAATACCCATTGCAACATATGACATTTTTAGACTTGAATACTGTGCATTAAATAATTTCTTAATAGCCACAAAAACAGTAAAATACATTTTGCATATGCAAAATATGTCAGCATTTCACTCTTTCTGTGAATTGATTGTACAGTAACTTTGTAGATATTTCCAAAATGTTTTATCTTGCTGGAGCACCTGTTCATATCACATAATCTAGAATAAAACTTGTATCAATTGCATGAACAAATATATCTTATCACGAAATTAAGAAGAAAAATAGAAATGAATCTAACATAGTATGTGACATCATAGAAATTTGGCTGACACAAGCATGAGACCAGCACAGGGGTCTGCTGACTGCAAACATGAGCAATATATTAGAGATTTACAAGACTCTTCCACCATTTCTTCACTGCTGAGTATTGATTCTATTTACCTCGTTTTTGGAGTGCGAGGTTTGAGAGACTTCATTGTCTTGATGGATCCAGACGATGCCGAGGTCTTGAGGCCCGACGTCGGCTGCAACATCGCATTCGTCTTGCTACGTGTCCTCATCATTGGCGAAGCCATCGTTATGGTGCTCTAAAAGAAAGTCCTCTCTCTCAGAAAAGTGATTTGTGATGTAGCCTTTCCTCCCTCCTGATTATTCCCTTTACAGACATGTGATGCTCTCTCTTGGAATTGACAAATCGGGCGATGTGCACCTGTCACGAACATTCAGCGACAATTTATTGTCGAAATTCATCAAGGAGAACGAGAGATACTTGTGGATGAAGCCAGCAGACTCCCCTGCCTTCAATATCTTGCCTCCCACAGCTCTGTTGATATGATGTTCATGAGCACAGCTGATTTTCAGCTCACTGAAAGGCTTTTTTTTCTCCCACCCGGGCTGACTTCATAGCCACCCACACGAAGCATGCCGAGTTACAGACCCGCTACTAATCATAACGCAATCTCGCTGATTCCGCTGATGTCGGCGTGCTAGTCAGAAAAATCCACCACAATCATGCATTCCCCTAATATCGGAGTCCCTGCAGCCGCTGGAGAGTAAAACACGGCCGCGCCGAGGCACTTTAGCACTGATATTCACATTAATAGTCGAAGACAGTCTGCTTTGGGCATCATGGCATGAAGGTGCAATCGCATTACACATACTAGGATGTAGCTCACGCAGGCTGAGAATCCAGGCAAGAATCTAAGCACCGCATTTCTCGCCTCTTGTTCATCTCCTCACTGACCTACTTGTTGCTCTGCCATACACAAGCTGCTAACCTTCATACCAACTGCACATTTAGCTGTCTATAAGGGGGGTTTTCACATTCAAAATAAGGAAGCAAATTAAACAAGTCACCCCTACATCCCCATTGTCATTGCTGACCACTCTACGGTTGCTTCAGATCCAGCACACGTATGAGAAATGGGGCCTATCTACTGTATTGACTTTCCTGCTCAGATACCCCCTCCTGCGTATAGTGTTTCCGTATCAAAATTCAAGCCTCTACTAGTTCTTGGAATATTGATGTAGGAGTGAAGTCAGTAAGCACCAGAGAGAGGACAGAATTGTGCTGGTGTGAATACAGCCAATGTCTATGATAGCAAAATTCTCTCTCTCTCTCTCCCTCCCTCCCTCTCTGTTTGTATCTATCTAAAAAAAAGTCTGAAAATGTATTCTGAGGTATAAGTATCTTAAATATTACAGTAGAAACTACAAAATCTATTGCTACAAGAGCAGACAAAAAAAAAACAACAACTTTATAACCTAATACCTTTCTGTATAAACACATGAAAATAAAATAATAAACTCATCAAATTCACAGCAGATTTGTTTCAATGAGTTTATACCAATCTATTAATATCACACACACAAAATGCTTACATCAGAAACTGTGAAACTACAGCCAGCTAAAATAAATGCCATATCTTTTATTGTCAATTTTTTAAATGCAATAATCCTCATTGTACTGCGAACTGATCTTCATGATTAAAAATTCAACTCATTAACTTCACATTGTCAGCTCATTCACTGCTCCTGTTCTAGTTTGCTGTTCTGTAGCTTTTGCTCCATTGAATTGAAAACTGATACGCGTCCCTCATTTACCAATACAAGAAGACTTAAGGAAAAAAAAAATCGTTTACAAGGCATGCTAATACACACAATACAGTATGGACATATAATGCGAGGTGTAAGAAATATGTGCTACTGCTCTTGATGAATGCCAGCTACAGTTACCAACATGATGTTTGTAAGATGTGAAATATCAAATATGCCTTGCAGTGAAAAGCAAAGGGCAACCATGGCACCTGCTTGACAAAACACTGTCTCTACCACAGGAAACGCCAGAAGAAAGCCTTCTATCTACTAGGTACGTTCTCCAGCCCTAACTCAGCATCCATTATGAGCCAAGAAGGACAAACTGAAGGGTACACGTACGAAACAGGTTTGGATAAATAATTTGCCTGAATGCCACACGAAAGATGATCTGTGGGTAAATTGCAAGTGCTGTCTTTTTTCCTCATTCGCAGGATTGAATTTGAACTAACAATCGTATTGGCCCAAGTGTCCAAACACTTCAGTAAGATTGAATGTGAAACATTAACAATCCTGAAATAAAATAGCGAAACAAAACAACGAAAGAGGACAGAAGATGAGGATGAGAGAGAAAGGGAAAGATAGGGAGATGGGGGGAAAGGAGAGAGAAAAAGAAAGTCTGAAATATTACTCTTATTACAACAATGAATAAGGTTACAGAATTCACAAAGGACCTCCTGTGCTTCGCATATTGCAATACAAATACAATGATATTGGCTTTGGGCAGTTAGAATGACAATTGCTGTAAAACGAGGAATGTTCGCGTGCATTTTAATTTCGCGAGAGCGAAGATTCGCGAAATTAAAATGCAGATGAAAGTTCTACACACTATTATAATATGCAATGTTAGAGGCAACTCGCGAAAATTTCATGCCGCGAAAAAGGCTGTTGGCTTCAATTCATGAAAATTTCATGCCACAAAAATATGTTTGACAGTATCATAGAGTAGAATCACAAACCACAAAATCTTGAATGATCATGTAACACTACTCAGTGATACACACCCATCATTCTTGCCTCATAATTCCCGTTAAGGGTGAGACAAAATAACAAAATTTCTTCACATAACGGACAACAAATTGCGCCATTTTGCTTTGCCATTTTAGACAACATTTGTGGCAACAACAAGGGTAATTTCCATGTGCCTTTAAATACAATGTTTCCTTAAAAGCCACAGATTATCAACTGTCTAGATAAAGAAAAAAAAATGATGTTGCATGTATTCCTGATGCACACATCATAGACATGAAAAAAAAGGAAGAATGGAAAGGAAATATAAAAAAGTTCCTTCTGCTCGTTTAGTAACTTTTCCCCTCACAAAATATGAAACTCTTAACTCAACATATCATGGACTTCCAGTACACTGTATATATATGTAAAAACAAACAAAGCAATCCTAATAAAAGGTGGGTCCCACCTTTTATTAGGATTGCTTTGTTTTGGATATCTCAGCAATTTCCAAACCAATTTTCATCAAATAAACGATGAAATCCTCTTGGAATTACGTGGTCTTTCATTTTCATAAAAAATGTTTGAAACCTGAAGTTAGGTCTCAACACAAACTGTAAGATCCCTTTAAACTACCAGTTTATGCACACTAAAAGCTGGACATGTGAGGCATTCAAACATCAGTGAGTAGCGACTTTGTCACAAGTGGTATTGCTACATGTAGCTGTTGCTTATCACTGCTCGATGTAATGATTATGACTACACGCATACACATATTGGCATAAAATGACAATTAAGCTATGAACTACATCACAACTTTTAACTTTGCACTAAAATACTCCTTTTAACCCGTTGAGGACAGACTGATTTTGCTACAACACACATTTCCCATAGACACCTGCCGGAGTATACTCGGGACTCGTCCTCAACGGGTTAAAGAAGATATTACTACACCTTTTGGTATAATTGTGTTCTGATTTCAACTAGCAAATACACATAAAATCCCAACAAAATTTTTAAAGAATATGAATACATGCATTTGCAAATGATGGTGATTGTTATGAAAGTTAAAGAGAAGATTTAGATAGTAATCCATCTTGCATCATAACCACACTGGTCTCTTCACTCCATTTGATTTCATGTTGTAGTACACCATTTCAGGTCACTGCATTTAATATGTACAAAAGAAAAATGAAAGCATTAATCTGCAGACATCTGGCTACAGAAAAGGAGAAGGGCACCAAAAAGTTGACATGCATTATCACTACCTTTTTATTCATGGACTGAACAGAAGCAATTTTCATGATGATTCACACATATATATGAATCCAAGTGTATGAAATGCTGTTGCTGTGGAAAACAACAACAACAACAACAACTTTACTCTTTCTTTTCATCCTACTAGTATTGATGAATCTAGGAACATAGCGTGTAATGAGGAGGAAGACAGATATGATTAAGATATATATTAAGTGTAGAGTGACTGTAGGGATGTTCTGCACCTTTACCCCCTGCTAATCCAATCTGTCAAATGAAGAAGATTGTACTTACATTAACTGAATCAATTACTGTCAAACGAGGGAGACATTTTGGTTCGTCACAGAGGGATGCCGCCCGCCACACGTTGGCACAGGGAGCAACGCACTCCCCGCGATAGGTTTGCCCCCGTTATTCGCCGTCCGCCATTTCACTTATTAATAAGCTATTAGGAATGTTTGTGTTGGGTGCAGCCAAGAAAACCTGGTATTTTGGGGTCTGATGCCTGCCTTAGAGACTTTAAAGAAATGCAGAGAAAACCAGACTAAGATGGAGAAAGGATTGTGGTGGGCTTTTTCTTCATGATTCTAGTCAATTACTCTTGCACTTGAATTCAATCGATTGTACGTGGGAGTATGGGTGGGGCAGATATTGCACTCAGTTCCAGGAAAAGGGAATTTGTGAAGACAAACAGGAAACGCTTGGATTGATCATCACTACCCCACCCCACCCTAACTCACACAATATGTTAGAATGTGGAGACATTATGAACACGTAAGTTTCTTTGGTTTCTACACAAACACGGCAGCAGAAATCACATCGGCTGAAGAGCACAGCACCTCCCACAATTCAAATGAATTCAATTATGATTCATTTCCATCCAACAAAAAATATAATGCAAAATGCAATGCATGCCTTTAAAAACTCACATTGTTTAATAATTTGAAAGGTAAACCTATTGAACAATGCAATAAATCATTCAAGGATCGACATAGAAATATCAGAATGAAAGCATTGTATGGGGCCTTAAGTGCTTGTCTTTTCACTTTCTTTCTTAATAGATGATTTTCACGTACAGCTGGGATGATAGTGCTGTCCTACTATGCTGTTTTATACAGTATTATACAATTATTATGTTTTCCTGGAAGTAAGTAACTTTGCACTGACGGTACTACTGTTTGTTTGATAGATACTTTATTTTCTGCAAATCAATATATACATAAATTGAATAATCGTGAACATGGGAAACATACAAAGTATATTTGAAACAGAGTCGTTTGACTTGCATAAACAACAATATAAAAGGAAATTAATGATATTACAGTATGCATGTCTATGCAGCTGGGATTACAATAACAATATTATATTTAAGAAATGATAATGCAGAGGGCCGCCATTGTAAGCATTGCTTGAAAAGATGGCCGGCCCGAGGAAAAGGTAGGTAGGTAAATTGGTAAACAATACAAATTCTGCTGCGAAGATAGCAGGGGAAAATAAACTCTGATGTGTGATGGTGGTGAATGTGCGTGCGAGTGCTTGAGAGTGCACAGGGGCAGATAGGCTGTTTGTTCAATGAAGATTAATATCAAATGACTATTGCCAACCATTAGGGCTAATGTGGACAATTTGATAACAGGAGAATAGATGACAATACAGCTTATTAAAAGCACAGTAATACATTTATCAATTTACCTGCAACTGGAACCATATAAGACCAATTTCACGCAATATAATGACAATTACCCTTCTTTGGTATAAGTTGGATGTAAAGTAGACAATTTCAAATTTGAGAACTTTATGGCACCCATTCATCAACCTTTTACCCCTCCTCTCCAGACGTGATATATGCATGAAATCCAACCCTGTGGAGTTGTCGGGATCAATTACTGACTTGTGGCTGTCGTTTTACTGCTATCAGCTGTAGATGGCAACTTAGCATAAACACCACCTACAGACCAGGGCACTGTGCAGGGGGGAGAGCGGGTCCCCAAGCAGTCGCGCTGCACTGCAAAACAACACACTTCATGAATGAATTCAATAGGATGCATTTCAGAGAATAATCAATGGCAAAGACGGCAGCTAACACACAGAGGGGAATGGACTGCTGTGCTACAGCTGTTTACCTCTGGGAGAAAGTGTTATATTGTCATGGCTGCACAACCATTCATGATGGCAGGGGGAAAAAGGAGATAAGGATACATTTTGGTATTGTCATGAAAAGGGGAAACAGGTGGTTAAATATACACATGAAATACCACAAATTCATAAACATTCTGACATTTTGTATCTAGCCTTCACTTATTGTACATATTTTTTTTTACATTTTTTTACAGAGTTGCAATGGTACACTAGTAATTTGTATCATAAATGCTTTTGCACCACACACACACACACACACACACACACACACACACACACACACATCTAAAGTCAGTCTTTTGGAATTCAAGTTGATCACTGAATTCACTTACCACCAAAATCACATTTCTCAAAGCTCTACAACAGGAAGAAATAGATACTTTGACAGGAACTTCTGCTCAGTTTTCATGGCCCTATATACAAACATGTACTTCAAATGCAAAGCTGGCACATGAATGCTTGTTTTTATACCTGGAAAGAAGTTGATGGGATCAATCTGATTATGTGACATAAAAATAATCTCCTAATTCAATTTAGGTACATGTCATGTTGCACTGAGAAGATGAAAAAAAGGTATTATTTGTGTGTTGGCAATTGTATGTGTGCGAGTCTGTGCGGATGTTATATATTTCTATTTCAGTGTGTGGTTAACCACCTGCAAGTAGAGATAGAGATGGCGATGAGAAGATAAAACAGATAAATGGATAGAAATATGAACAGATCTAGATGAATAGACAGACAGATAGGTAGAAAGAGAGAAAAATAAAATAGAAAAACAGTTGCTATAACTTGTAGCACATATGGTAAAAATAACCATCAATTCACTTACTTTCATCTATTTCCTCGAGGAAAATTGGTTAACCGGTTGAGGACGGGTTAATTGTTGCTACAACACACATTTCCCCATAGACCCTTGCCCGAGTATACTTGGGACTTGCCCTCAATGGGTTAATAGTCCCATTAAATCATACTAAGTACTTATCGAAATTCCAATGCAGTAAATAAGCACTGAACCCATTGGAATTACTTGTGATCAATTACCAGTAAACCCCACATCTACAATGCCTGATCATAGCATCTCTTAATATCAAAGCCTTATTATAGAGTATTTGTGGGTTTAGTCGAAAATAATACCTTGTCCTGAGTAAGAGGAAGAGACAGGAATAAGGACTCTGAACAACTTACGTCCTTGTATCAATTTTTCTTCAGACCAAATTTGAAGAAATGGTAAACTATTTGGATTGGGTGTCACAAGATGCCACAACCCATCACACAGCAGCAACAACAACAACAACAACAACAACAACAAAATCCCTTCTTTCTTAATCCATGACTAGCAACAAAATACAACAACCAAACAATAAAACAAACACACACAAAAAAGAAAGCACACAGGTGCTACAGGGCAGTCACTTCAGATAATTACCATCCATCTTTCCTTTTATACTCACTGTCTAAAAATATGCTAGCTAGAGTGTGACTTTGCTATCCACAATCAACAAATGTCACATATTTTAAGGCAGTTCTGTTATTAAAAAACACAAGAAACTACACTGTCATATCTTGCTTTTGTATCAGTTCTATTTACAAGAAAATCAATTTGTCATCATTCTTGCATTTGACACAAACAATAACAAAACTTATCCATCAAGTAATGGTCACCCTATGCACAAAATGCTCTAAATAAAACAACGCTCCAGGAGAATAAGGGACTTGTGTATAGAAATGGAAAACAGCATTCTGGTATAATTCATCCCGCCCTAAGGTCTTTGTTCTCGTAAGCAAATGGGAAATTGAAAACTTAAAAGGTACTGACTTGTATTTCTACACCAACCATTTTTACATTATGAGGACTGCCACATAAGCTTTTTTACATTGTCTTCTATTTTGAGTAACAAAATAAAAGAGCATTATGTTCACTCCCCACACCCAAGAAAAGGATGCCTTACTGAAACATTTATGTGAGGGTATACCAGTACTTTCATCCCTAAGACAAAAGACTGCACAGAACACTGTGTTGCCTCTTTGTAATGTATACAGTAGATCAGCCCATGACAGAGAGATACCCTCACATTTTACAAGGAATGGACCTTGTGCGGTATACATAAAATGCCTCCTTTAGTTAAACAGATACTGGTTTTGCAAAAACTCCTCTTTCCTTAAACCTCACACCACTGCTACTATTTATGCTATATTCACACATTTTCCATTGTTGTATGTGTCCTTCTGAGATGATTTATGCAAATGATTTGAAAAAAATACGCAGTTTAGTGCACATCTGCAAATGATGTAAAAGACTGTCGCATCAATGAAATTGGCCACAAAAATGTCACTTTAAGTGATGATTGTATATGATATTATCATAGATCTAATTCAAATATTTCATCAAACTTGTCTCGTCTCCACCTTAAAAGGTGACACGCTCAATCCTTCTACCCCCTCCATTGTTCTTTCTCCCCCTCTTTCTCCATGTTTATCTTACTCTCATTCACACCCTTTCCTTGACATACTTACATATTTGCACAAGTTGCTGAATCTGACGAAATCACGCGCCACTGGATATGGACAATGATACCAAACGGTTTCTGAACATTTTGTAGTGATCCAACATCCAAATATCAGCAGAGCGTCAAATTCCACGCTTCTCCTTCCCTTTTCAAGCAACATGAAGGTGTATGCTGCGGTGTAGAAGAAATATCTTCCATATATCTTCTCTCTTTCTCTCTCCCTCTCTCTCCTACCTGTTTGTCTTCGTCTATACACCAATCAAATTATCCGAGGCCAGTAATCAAATTTGAAAGCAGCAAAGTATTTAGCTTTCATTGGCTTGTGACAACACCAGCTCTCCCCCTGCAGTGATTCTTCCTTTCACTCGCACTGACATTTATGATGCTGTAAAACAGTAAAGATGGTCATAAGACAGAAAAGTGATGTAGTAGCTTGTAAACAGCTCGCAGGAGCTTGAAAAATGCAGCACACATCAGGACAAATTGTGTCAACTGGAATAAGGTATGATGAGGGTATCAAGTCAGTTGCAGGAATAAATCATCAACTCTGTAGGGCAAAAACATACAAATTTCTCTGTGCCAAGCAACAATGTAGTATTTAACATGAGGCCAAATAAAACAAAAAAGTAGTTTCTTGTCCACATTTTTAGAATGATATGAGAGGTCCTTACTATTTGATGTTTCACAACTTTTTATACCTTCACCACAAAGTGTCGCCAGAGGCATTATGTTTTCGGGTTGTTTTGCTCTGAAGATGTTGCATAAGTGTGCTTGTGTAGTTTCACACCACCTTGTAAAATGATTTTTAAACATGCACAAACTGACCCTACATATATCCCAAAACATTTGCTTGCAGTTGATACTGACAGTTCTAACTTTTGAGGAGATTCTACCACAATACTTGAATGACATCATGATTGTTAGATAAATTTCTGAAGTTTTTTTTTTTCCATGACCCCAAAATAGCAAATATCAATAAAATTCAATGTTTCAACTTATAGAAGATATGAATTGGGACGAGAAACACATTAAAAAAAATATTTTCATTGGCATATCGAAAAGTGGTAAATAGTGAAAAAAAAAAAGTGGTGCCAAAATCAGATAAAGCAAGGACTAGAAACTAATTTCTATTCCACTTGGCCTAAAGCAAAATGAACAAAAGGAATATCATCTGTTGCCAAGTATTCTGGAACTAAGCAGTTCAACTGATTGGGACCAAAATGTGGTAAATAAGAGAAAGAGGACAAAGAGCAGCTGATGAGGGAAATGAAAGTGCTAAATTATCCTCATCACAAATTCTGAAAAGAAAACACATCCCCTGTAAAGATTATGAAACATGAAAGATGCAGTTATTTGCCACTGCTGTTATTATTGCATGGCAACCTTTACGTCTAATCACAGCATCAATTATTAATGCGACCCTTCTTCACAGGCACAGCCCCAGCAGAGGACAAAGAAGAAACAAAGCCACTGTTGATTCTTTTCCACCGCTGCAAATCACCTGCGAATGTCACAATGGAGCAGATACAAGAACAGACAAGCACGCACATCAACACCACAAGCAATTAGCTGAATACATCACTAGGCAGTTTGACGCATTTCATCTCCTGCAGTTTCGCGGTAGAGGACGGGATTTCTGTGAAGGGCAATCACAGAGAGATAGGGAGAGAGAGAGAGAGAGAGAAACAAGAAACCTGCTGCAAAACTAGCACTATTTACGTAAAGAACGGATTTGGGCGTATCCGAGGGGACCAAGTTTTCCCGGAATTAAGGGCTGGGATGGGAATACTGCGGTCATCAATGGAAGCATCAACTTCAGCTTGCCTCAGTCATGTCTCTGGCTCCTAAAGACTCTTATTTTCTCATCCTACAGATGTATTCTTCTCTAAACTGCTGTTCAACAATCCATGAACATACTCGACAATTATCTGTCCATACCAAATACTGCGTGGCTGTCATCCTGTCAGCATGCGTACAATAAATGTAAATGAGGAGAAAAAAAAAGTATGTACACATGCAGTTGCACCTTGCATTCAAGAAATTGGCATCAAGGGAGTAATAACATTCAGAGATGGGGATAAACAGTGGTTTGAGACAGATAACAAGATGTCTTTTGTTGATCAAATAAACATAAAAAGAACATGAGAGTCAAATGGCACCTATATGAAAAAAACAAGAAAAAATACTTCAAGTTTGTATAGAAAGACAGAAAATTTCCATGAAGATGATGGAAACTGCAAATCACACTTGAAAGTAGATGTCAGCTATCTAGGTTGGTAATTGTCACACAAAACAATACACACTGTAATTTCTGTATTGTCAATTTGTTTACGAATTGGTCTGCCTGCAGTATCTGCTTTATCAACACAATTAAATGTCTCTCTCATGTTGCAGGCTTAGCTTTACACAGGGCTTTTTCACTGTGAAATTGAAACATTGTTGTTCATCCAAATTGGAACATCACTATTCCAGATTGATCACTATAGATGATGGCAGAGCAGTATGGCTAGAGAGATGTGGGTTTTTTCTCCCCCTCTTACCACCCACTCCTTCTTAAACATTTGTCCATGGTTAGAATCACTGGAATTCACACAAACAAAAGCAATTTCACATAATAGGGAAGGGGAAGTGCCGCTGTTGCCAAGGTCGTAATCTAATGAAAGCAGTTCATTCAGCGAGTGGGTAATAGTTTAACTCAGCTTCACAAAGGGAATCCTCACATGAAAAAAGAAAAGTCAATGACTGAAGCACCACCCTGTGCTTCAATCCTAATCATTATTGAAATCACAACAATGGAATTAAATGCACATCTTAAAGGTACATTGTATTCTTTCTGGTCATCTAATCTCTAATACATATCTTAAAGGTATTCTTTGTGGTCATTTAATCTCTGACATGTTTTGAGCTGTGTGCTCTATTCAAACATCAGACATTGATATTTAGCTCACAGAAAGAACTTCCAGAGAGGTATTTAACCCACTGGGGACAAGTCCCGAGTATACTCGTGCAGGTGTCTATGGGAAATGCCTGTTGTAGCAAAATCAGTCCATCCTCAATGGGTTAATATCAACTTCCTTTTCACCTTTTCTCAACTAAAGTTGGGACATTATGAATTTTCATTGTTGTTACAACTTCTTCTACTACTACTGCTGATACTTCTCACTATTATCATTCATTTCAACCATCATTATTAGCATTCCTTAGCACACAAAATACTTTTAGCTTTATCTATCAAAATTAAACAAAAACATACAAATTAGATTAAACCTGAAAAGTTAGGTGATCAAAATCTGTATACTGCTTGGAACATTTTAAGGGTATTGACAAAGCACTTACTCATAGAACTTCACTGCACAGCAAATGCCTGGGTTTTACTACTTGAATTACTTTTTGACATTAGATTAAACCTGAAAAGTTAGGTGATCAAAATCTGTATACTGCTTGGAACATTTTCAGGGTATTGACAAAGCACTTACTGATTTTAGACAATTTAGGCCAAGGTTCAAAATTTTAGTATTACTATCATTATGATGATGATGATGATAACTTCATATGTTAATTCATTCATTCATATGTTCACATGTCTACCTATGCTGCTATTTATCTTCTAGTAAAGAACATCTTCATTTCTCAACCCTACACCCTTCTGGTGGTTGGAGTTGAAAGTTGAAAATTTCTGCAGTAATACTGAAGGCCATGTCTACACAGGAATATTGGAGAACACAAACTTGAGAAAACACTGCCTTTAGAATGACAAAGAGCTGACTTCACTTTGAAATCAATTTGTTTGTTTATTCATTTTCCATCTGACAAGATGGCTGGATAGCCCATATTCAGCTACGTTAAGCTGGTCTTCCATGGGGTCCAGTTGGATGTGAGGTGGGACCACTTCACCGGGTTAAACACCCTGCTCTTTGCGATGAATGAATGAAGCGGGATCTTTTACGTGCATGAGTTGTTGCTCTCTCATACACGGGACCTCCATTTTATGTCCTATCCGAGGGATAGATGCAAGATGTGAAGTTGTACGTGTTAGGGCATCTTTGTAAAATATTGCCTGATTCTGCTGTGTGGTGAAATACAGAATTTATATGTGGAAAGAGTGGGGAAAATATAGCATTGTGAAAAAAAAAGACCCTAAGACACCCAACCCCACCTGCTTTGGACGATGCCCAAGAGAACTTAATGTACACAATGTCATATAATGTACAAATGAATGTTAAGTGTAAGGCTTGACAATCAAGGTCATCATGGGAATATTTTGTACACCCCTATAGCTGCACAGTCAAACTATTTAGACTGAGGTATTCAGCAAGTTGCTTGGTTCCACATATGTAAAAAGGTGTTCAGAAGGCTCAGAACTGACATTTAATTGGATGTGGATGAAGACACAGATTCCAGCGACCCCTCGGGCAGGACTTGTGCTACACACAGAGGGCAGTATTTAATTTCTTGCACCTGAAAGGTGTTACCACCCACACCCAGCTACTCCCTTGCAACCTCACATTGAGCAAAGGCCAACCGAACACACCCCTAGGATGTATACACACTGCCCTATCAAGGGAAGTGACAGCATTTGGCACCATAATTACCTATTCCCACAGAATGTCAGGCTTTTCCCTATATCACGCTCTTCTACATGTTTTCCTCTCACAATTTGCTCATCTATCTTTATCATTCTGTCACTATCAATTCTAATCAATTCAAATCTCTTTCATTGTAACTGTTAGCTGCCATCATTACCTTATTGCTTTTTTTTTTGTTATTACCCAAAATACAAATCATATCTCTGGACTTCAGTCTGCATACTTCACATTATGCTAAAGCATGAAAAGAAATCATCTACGATTATTTATATTTGTCCCACGATAGATACGCGAGTACCTTCACATTTCATGAAATGAGTATCAGGGGAAATAAGATCGTCATCAGACAAAAACAATGGCACTAAATCTGATTTAGAGGCATCACTTGTTGTGCAGGTCTGTTCATGAGAAAGCACAAACCCCATAAAGTTTATAGTCACATCATGAGTCATTAGTACAAAATTTACATATATTCTAATCAACCAGGGCCCCATTTCATGCAAGTCTAATGAGAGACTGTCTGCTCAAGAGACACACTTATGAATGACTTCATGAAATGGATTTTACTTCTCTTTGCAAGTCTCTCATTACCACATAATCATGAGTGACTCTGGCCATTCTGAGATTTATGTCTTAACTCATTGAAGATGAGTCCCTAAGTATACTCGGGCAAGAGTCTGTGGGAAATGCGTGTTGTAGCAAAATCAGCCCATCCTGAATGGGTTAATTAAAGACTTTATGTGGATGACTTCATGAAACGGACCCTGGTAGTCAAGGAGGGAAATCAAGCACCAAGCTACTATCACCCCTCTTCCAACAGGTGACTTCTTGTGACTACACCCGGAGAGGAAATCTTTCCTACATAATGATTTCCACCTTTAAACTGAAGACTGCTGATCTCTCCACATCGTTCTGTGAGCCAGAGGTACACTCATTCCTTTAACGCTTTCCTGCGCACTATGCATTATTCATGCATCATTCAAGAAGACTGGTTATATTACCGTGACATCAGGACCAGATGTGAATGCATCACAAATTGACTTGAAGCGACGTCTCATTTACAATGATGGGAGGTAGATTTTATGCCAGGCTAGTTAGAGATAGCAAAGAGAGAGAAATTAAAGGCCTCATCCATGCATTTTTTCTTTCTTTCTCTGCAATCACTGATATCCTTCCAGCAATCATAGATTCTATGCATTGTTACTGATGTCCCCCGCTTGTAATCAGTTTTACCATTTGTGTATGTGTGGTATGTAATCACATTACCCAAACAAAGTTGGAGATCATAAAGTGAAGAAAAATGCGCATAAAGCCAACTTTGGCAAACATAACTTTTACAGTTTTCTAACTTTTAATTCTAAAAAAAAAAAAATATTTTCATTGTAATGAAGTAGGGCAAATTATGTATCAATCTAAAGTTTATCATCTAACGAATACATATCTGCCCAAACCCCCAAATTATTTTCCCAACATTATATGGCTTATATAATGATGCATCACACATACAAACCAGCTTGTTATCAAGACTGTTATCTAAAACAGGAATTCTAACAATGATGCAGAAAAGTATTAAAGGACAAGTTCACCTTCATAAACATAAGGATTGAGAGAATGTAGCAATATTAGTAGAACACATCATTGAAAGTTTGAGGAAAATAGGACAATCCGTTCAAAAGTTATGAATTTTTCAAGTGTTTGTGCAGTAACCGCTGGATGAGAAGACTACTGCAGTGTATGATGTCACCGATCGAGCCCCTCTTGTGTATTGGAGTGGCCTAGGCAGGTGGACAGCCAATCACGGCCCCTCCTTGCTGAGATGTCTGCTCAAGGTACCGAGCCGGGCTGGGCAGAAAATACGATCGTCGATTGGGCAGCTCGAACCGAAGCCAGTGAGGGAGATTTATTTGGTATGATATATTATTTTGAATTATTTTTGATAAAATGAAAATAATATAGGGTAAAATTTGAAAATTTAAAGAAACTTTATGAATATAGATTTGGCGTGATTCCTAAAGGAATGATGAATGCCAAATAAATTCAAATAACAACAACAACGTCACACGCATATCTTTTGAAAAAAGTGCACATTCCCTTGACTTGTTACCAACATATGTTATGGGTAATATTATTCCCCCTGTCTTTAGAAAGAGGCAAGTCAAGTGCTCTTTTATTATGCGAAAAAAGTGAAAATATGTTGAATTTTCTTTACATTTTCTCTATACTGTTGTACGCATATGACATCACAAGCTGTAGTAGTCTCCTCATCCAGCGGTTCCAACACAAAAATTTTAAAAATTTATAACTCTTGCATCAATTGTCCAATTTTCCTCAAACTTTCACTGATGTGTTCTAATATAATATTGCTGCATTCTCTCAATCCTTATGTTTCTAAAGGTGAACTTGTCCTTTAAGGCTAATACCACTAAGAAAATATACTACGGGTCACACAAAAAAATGGAACCATACATGCCTAAAATAAGACAATATCACATCAAGGATATGCCATGCAAAAGAAGTTGCGCTTTCTTAACTTCTTGCTTCTAAGACACTAGAAAATCTATGTAAGGTTAATACATGGCTAGCCCGCTCCCTGTAAGCATTGAGTATATGTATTCAGTCACTTTTGTATTCTTTTGCAACCTTTTGACAGACAGCCTACCATTAGATTTTCTTTAAACCTTGGATGATCCCTGGGTCACCACTTTACAAGGGGTCACATGACATGAGGAGACAGCACAAAGTCTATTGACACAACTATAGCTCCTAAGCAGCATGCAAACATGAGGGTATCCCTATATAACATATATAGCAATGAAAGGCCCTGAATAGTAGCCATTATATCCTTTATTCTAGTTTTACCCATAAATCTGTAATTCTAAGCAATGTTTACACTAACTTTTGTAACTTGTAGAGCAATATCATATGAATACACAATGGTACCAATTTCATCAAAATTTGACTCCAGTTAAAAACAAAGTTATGTTTTCAAGACGTTGTGATATCAAACAGCAGCCACATATGGAAATCAGATGAGGCGATGAATTCATAGCCTCACATCATGTCTTACACTGGCAACTACACAAATGTATCAAATTTCTGTTTTGCTCACGAACCTTGCAATGATGACACTTAACAGGGACAATGAGTGATATATCGCTGACCAAAAAAACCCCCACAAAAACACAAAAAACCAACAACAACAAACATGCTTATTTTAATATACCTGTGTACAAACCAACAGAAAAATAGTCATTTGATGACGTCATCACATCAGCCACTCTGCATAATGTGGTTGTGATCAAGACTAATATTTCGTGAAAACATGCAAGAATTTCTGACTCAAAGTCTGGTTTTGATGAAACCTTTCTGTTCATGTGATTTGCTCTGTTATGATTGTGTCAAGTGAATATGATGTGGAATGACACTTTTGTGAATGCCCGTAAAATATGTTCTACCCATCCCTAAAAAGAGTAGTGTCTTTCATAATTCTGCATAAGATTTTGATATATACGCCTGTATAGTCTCAATGGAAGACCAACAGATAAAAATCTACAGTGTTCAGATTTACACATAGGAATGATGTTGAGTTATACCAATGGATGCTACTCTGTAAGATGTGACTCTGAATGATTATGAAGCTTACTGCATGCTAGCTGGCAGTTTCAGATATAAACATTTGCCGACACAGTATGCATACTTTCGATGAAAATTAGAACATAAATGAAATTTGACCATAGGAGAAGCAACCTGCAACATACACAGGAAGAATATGAGACCAAAAAGGGGGGGGGGGAGGCATGGGAGAAGGGGGTGAAATGATTGGTGTGTCCCATCACTGTGAACAATACTTACAACATCCTAGACAGCTGTGATCCCCCAGATCGCTTCATCCTCCTCTTATTGGTTTGGTTTTTTGTTTAACTCTGCTTTACCTGCCCGATATCTTCCGGGGTCATTGAATAAGATCCTCTTTGCGGTGTGGTCGTCGTCAATGGATATACAATTCCGATCTCATCTTCAAATGCCTACTCGGGAAGCTTGCAAACACAATGCCTGCAACTGAATCCCAACTAGGTCCGGAGACACCGCCATATTATTCTCTTCCCTTGGCTGTCACTGCTTTCCTACAATAAGACCCTTCTACCCACTCCTGTACATCCTTTCCTTTCTACTGGTAGTCCAGATCTCAGCTTACATTGTTTTTTAAAGTCATGAGATACTGCGAATAAGGCCAACAGAGTTCTTCTTTTTTTTTATCCTGCCCTTATTCACCAGCATAAACATTAAAATAAAAAGATAATGGCGGGCAAACTGCTAGAGGTAAGATGGTTGGGTGGCAGACGGCTTCCACCATTTGCTTTTTATTCATTCAGGAGATGAGTAGCATTTACAGGGGACTTCCATCTCCATTTTGATGCATTGTGACACAAAGCCTTCTCCCAAATCGCACCCCGTGCAATTCAGAAAAGGTTAATACTAATGACATCATAAAGGAGGCGAGCTCTTGACTGTGCCCCGTAGTAACTGGCAAAGGGGAAAAATGCATAGTGTGTCTGGCTGTGATTTGCTCTATGACTATCCATACTCCATGCCGTCTAGGAAAACACTGCTGTAAAGTTGGGGGAAATGCATACGTGATTTATAGCTCACTGTACAAACCTGCTGAATATGCTTTGATTGTTTAAAATGCCATGGCTTTTCCTTCCTGGAAGGAAAACGTGGCAGCAGCCTTGACTTCATAATCATATTTCTTAAGTTTAGACATGACGGTGACTGCTGCTAATCAACTCTTCTAGGTACAGTATCAGGGGCATAAACTGAAAATTAACCTGATTATAGATGTATCTGAACAATAATCAGCAGCTATGGTTGAATATCTCCTTGTACTTATAGGTATTTTCATAACTATGATGTTTTTGTTGTCACTGCTGTCATGTTGTCATTGCAAAGATTTATTATTTTTCTTCATGGTAATTTTCTTGAGAATACATCTAACTTTCTAAAGTATGTTGAAACCAATCATGGATTCATCACTGCTATATAACCGCATCTGACCATTGCGATAATTGGATCATTAAAAATAATATCATATAACTGCTTTGCAGGTGTGGTTTTGATATAGTGGTGAAACATCCCTCCATTTTTTCATCACTGGTTTATAATTACATGAAGGACAGCATGAGCACAAACATGCCTTCATAATATGTGTGATAAAACTATGTGCAACAGCTGTGTCTGAATCTTCCTTGTTATACAATAGTTTATCAATATTATCAACTTGCTTGTGCAACTGCGGTCTTTTGGCATTGAGAATATCATATTCTCACGATTACAAATTGTACCAGTTATGGTTACAAAGATTAGTGCTATTGGGAGAAATCTTGGGGCACAGTTGCTTGTTTTTCTTAATGTTCTACATGTACCCTTTCTTTCAACAGCTAGCCCCCCCCCCCTCCCTTTGTTATGAATTTTCAAACACTGTGGTAGCAGAGATTATTTTCCTACCAGGACAAAGGCGAGATGAGGGTAACATGCTCGCATGTAGTCTGGGGCGCTCATTCATCACCTGGATGTCATTACCTTTGATTGTGGAAGTCTGATGTTTTTGTTTCCCTTTCCTACATCTTTTGTATAATGGTAAAGGATGTGACAGCTAATACAGAATATATTTTTCTTCCATGTGCCAATCTTTACTCTGTACTGTGCCATAAACAATGCCCCTCCCCCTTTACTTGCAGGTCATGTGTAATTTTTAACCCGTTGAGGACGAGTCCCGAGTATACTCGGGCAGGTATCTATGGGAAATGCGTGTTGTAGCAAAATCAAACCGTCCTCAAAGGGTTAAGCGAGGTAAATGCTGCCCCACTTGGTGACTCTGATTCCACTAGACCTTTTGTTTCCCTGCCTTTTGTACAATGCTGAAACAGATGAAGTTTGACCATTAATGCCCTATACTCATCTCATGATACAAAGAAAATAAAAGCTCACACACATAGTAAACTTCAAAACACACAAAACACACAATTTTAGTTTCATTATTTGTAAACAATACACTTAAAAGTCCTGGCTGCATGCGGATCCATGAATTGGGAATGCTGGTCCAGGTCAGATATATATAAGAGAGTCCTTGCTATAAATTGTGCATTACTTTATCACTGATCTATGTGAAAGTGATCGTTACCAATGAATGTATGCTTAGATGCACATATTCGCTGACCGGAGCTATTCATGGTTTTCGAATGTACCCCTATGGGCACTGAATGAATTGGGCAACCTATGAATCCCTATGCTACATGTACCTGGTCTTTAACTGCAATGGTGGTGTGAGATTCTTGTTCAAGAAACATCTCATGGTACTTTCACACTTGGCAAATGACTCTCTATGAACAGGATGAAGTAGCAGAGTCATCTTATGCTGAGTTTTTCAAATTTGAATCATGTATCTCACAAGCATATTTGGACAGTCATGCACTCAAGGTGTTGTCCAATCTAGTTTTGGTTATTTATTTATTTATTTATTTATTTATTTTTTTTTTTTGGTGTGCAAAGGAATGTACTATAACAGTGCACATTCCAAAAATATTTCTGTAGATAAATTCTTGTATACAGCTGAAATCCCTCTAAATCACATGCTATTCCTTCAGTTAAGTTGCAGCCATTACCAGTAAAGTCTGTTGTCTCTATTCTCAAGCCCAGATAACCTTCAAAACACATTCCCTTCCAGGAATACCACATAAACAGCGACAGGATTTTCTGTCATATCAATCTTTATGACAGCCAGTAGAATGTTTCATGTTCATAAGCCTTCGATGAATTTGAAAAGAAAAATGCTGTGCTTAAGGCATTAACCTGGTGAAGATGCATGATTTTCCCATAACATCCCATTTCCCATTTACCCCAGCCCAAGAATATTCCAGACTAGGCTTCAACGGGTTAATAAGGACCAGGTGAACTTGAGTAAGTCATCTCAATGTTAAAAAATGAATAAAACAGATGATGGTTGGAATACACAAAATAATCCATCTGAAGGGTTTAAAGTGGTAAAATGCCCATGACTTCATGTTAGGACTCAAAGTGCACCTCAAATCCTGGGGTTATACAGTCTGTATATTTGTGACAACTTAAGTCATCATGTTGTGTCATATTGGTTGGTCAAAGTACTTTGAGAGTCACACATACCTTCAACTTAAATTTTGCTTGGAAACCATGTTTGCAACATAACCAATGAGCAAGCAGCTTTCCAGTTATGTAAAACTACAAGAACGTGTAATTTCATTGTCTTTGCAGCTCATGCACATAATGCACACCAATATTGCTCTCTCTCTTTCTCTCTCTTCACTACAGGGCAGTAAAAATGTTTTTCCATGGTAGGACATCTACTGGAATGTTCTGTCCATGGAGAACATACAAGCAAGAGACTGTTTCACCAATGAGGGGACTTCATAAATGGTTTACTATCATGTGACCATATTTATCCAATCATTGGCTTTCATAGAACTGGCCTATGTTAGTTCACCTTAAAATAACTTTTTCCTTACAGATTCTGAAGGTGCATCATCTATGCACAGCTATAGGACCCACCAGTTTCCAGTGGTCATTGGGTTAGATCAGTCTCATCCCAATCTGATCTTTAATGTTTGTCTGCATTTACAAGGAGTAGTTTAATTTGATTCATACAGATACAACATTTCATATCTATATGCCATCTTATGTAACAAAGGTGTTTTTTTCCCTACTGTCCATTGATTGTGCTTCTGTTTAATTGAAAATGTGCTCTGACACTGAATATGTGGTTCCATTTTCTGTTTTTCACAGGAAATGGCCTACACATCAATATGACTCTACCTACAAGGTGACAAGAAAAATTTTCTTACCTGTCAGTTGGAAATACATGTAATTCGTACAAGTTTACAGTACACCAGGAGCGGGTTCATAGGTAACCACAGATAGATCCAGATGACATAGATGCAAAGACAAAAGAAAAATAGAAGAAAACACATTGGATTAGCAACACGTCATGTGATGAGAACCTACACAATGATGAATATGTAGAATACTTAGCACCAAGTTGGTTGCAGCAAAACATTGTTTTCTTTCAGTGATTTTTTTTTTTCCTTATCAAGAATCTGTGAGGGGAAAATTGACAGTATAAATCAATAAAATCTTTCACATAGACACATCTGGGGGTGTTTCATCAACATTTGTCAGCGCTGACAACTTGAATCACCAGAGTAACAGTCAGTGACCAGAGCATCTCAGCCATTCAAAACCAAGGATTTTTCTAAAATTGGTCTGCACCGACAGTTGTCAGCGCTGACAAGCGTTGATGAAACACCCCCCTGGACCCTATAATGAAAGATAGTGAATAAAATACAAGATGAAACTGAAATTGAAATTAAAACAAATGCAATTTTGAATAAAGAAACAAACAAACCTAGTCTGATGTGATGAAAGCAAATTCATTTGCATGATCTACCCTGTTTTGAGGTTGGATAATTCCCCTAGAATTCAGAATAATCATTTTCATTTGAACACATAAATGCAATTCATCATGCTGACATTTTTATGCATTCTATTTTTTTTTTTCAAACCCAAGGCCATTAGAGTACTATTTGGTTAATGTGAAACCTCTGCAGTGTACTAGCTGCTCATACACCATAGAGGGGGTAATTCACAATGCAGAGTGCTTGAGATTGCACACCACTGCTGAACTTCAAGTGCACACAGTACATTGCTCCTGCAGTTGCTCTTGATCTTGAAAAATGGACACTTGCTTTACAGAAAATGAAAGCTAATACATACATCACAATGAAACAGTGAGATGTGATGTGCAATAATCTTGGATTTTGAAGACATTTGATAGTCTTCACTAACTCATTTTCTCTGATTTAAAACTGGCAATTTTGGAGTTACACTTGTAACATGTACGGCTCGAGTCTTTTCTCTTTTGGAATAACTAAGCTAAGTAGGATCTGAATAACTGTGTTCCAGTAAGTAAATAAATTTTACTTGCCTTCACTTTGATTAGAGTTGAAAGAGATTAAACATCTCAATTTTGAGATAGTTATTTTTTTGTGTGTGTCTTACAAGGAAAAACTAAGGTCTCCAGTCATTTTTGACATCAAACAGTGTTTAAAAAAATATGCACAATATGAAACCTGCAGGGGAAATGAAGAAACCAGTTTCATTTACACAAATTTATTACATCCTACGCATCTCATGCACATTTACCATGACAACCAATACACTATTGATGTATAGGGCCCTGATTTTTCTCTCTTTCTCCTCTTGCTTTAAAACAACAACAACAACAATACACTAGTCACTCTATACTGAATGATATCAGCGCTGAAGGCAAATCTTTTCTAAAGCAGTCTTTCCACCCTTCAAATTCCTAATGAGACTTGAGCCCAACTTAGCATTAGGATATCTCAAATTGAAAAACACCCTGCCTCACACTTTGTTCCCTTTTAACAGACAGTTATAAGCCTTGGATAACAAGGCCCACACACCTTGTAAGTGAAAGTTTAACTTCAAACAGCGCAACGATGACTCGCTTTATTCGCTCAATAGCGGGACAAAGGGAACTTCTTCAGGAAATGAAAGAATAGGCACTAGTTCATCCTCATTCATTGCAAAGCTCTCCAAGTCTATCTGATTTAACAATGCAGGAACAAATATTTTCACTGAAGATTTGGTGATTGGGTGTACAGTGCAGAGGTAAGGGAGAGACCCCAAGCTGGCAGAATCTCAGCAAAGGCAGGGGGAAAAAAATAGGCCCTAGATCTATTGAGAACTCATATTGTGTGCAATTTAAGAGTTGCTCGTCTACAAGGGGGAAAAATGGAATAGTCATGATTTCCAACAGAGTTTGTGGAATTTGAACGGTATGGGAAAAATTAGAGCACCATGTCTTCCAGATTTCATTAACATATCAGGGTATGGACATATTTTTGGCTTGACATTGATTTTAACTATCATTACCCTTTCATAAAGTGCTTTACCATTATTGTACATTGCAATAATTGCAGTCCTTTATGATGCCAGCCATGCAGCAATCAGTTATGAATACTTGAGTCATTACCATGGTAACATGTTGAACATACTATCTTTATATTTCATGCTATCTTAATTATGTCAATTGCAAACAAAAAGTACCGGTAAATTTGCCACATGGAAAGATGAAAGGCATTAAATTCCTACACACATTGATTCCATTTGGTTCTACAAGGAGGATTTTGAGAAGTACACAGTTTCCTCACATATCTTTTTCTCATGGAAATTAATGCCTGAAAACAATTTACACAATATTAGTATAAACAGACTCAAGATCTTTTTCTTCCCTCCTTTCCTTGTTTAGTAATTAAATACTTTGTCATAGCAACTAGTATGGGATATACTCACAAAGCTTCTGACTATACCAGTGATCTGTTGATTACTAATTCAATTCACTCAGTGTAAGCAAAACATTATTGGTATAGTGATTTGTAAAAACAAAATAACAAAAATGAGAGACATGGTTCCAGTCCGACACAAGTATGTATGACCATTATTTTCATCATGGCTACAGTGTAGGAACCCTACTTCTGAAAGGTGAACAGTCATTGCTTATTTACGTCAATGAAGGGAAATTTGTCAATCAGTTGCAATAAAAGAAAAAAGCAAGAAAGAAAGAAGAAGGATGTTCTGGCTGTTAAGCCTGAATAATACAAGATGAAACGATATGACAGCTGCAGTATTTACTTAAACAATCATCTTTGCAGACCTCTACTGGTTTTCTAAAGTTCTTGAAAAGAGATGCAAACATGATTGCATAACTGAGATAGTTTGCAAGATTATGACCACGAGAATGCTTGTGGTATTTCAAAAAACCACTTTTAAGATATTAGATCCTTCTTATAGTGTGGGAGGTCAGAGAACAAAAAAAAAAAAAAAGAAAGAAAAATAAATCTGGTGAAATATGAGGGCAAAATCATGAAAGCATTTGAAATGGGCATCCTTGTGCATGTGTGCAGACGTAAGTAACAGTTTCTGTGGTGTTCATACAGAATCTAGAATCTCGCATTGAGGGGAACTGCTTCAGACCTCACACCTTTACTTTGTGATGAAAAGGACCAGTATGAAAAGAGTTTGGCCGCTGAAAGAAAGCCACACAGGGTGTGAATGGAGGTGCGTGAAGTGGATTATAGGCCCCTATTGACAGGGGTAGAAAGGAAAAGTGCATTCCTGTTGTCGTTGTTGTTGTTGTTGTTGTTACTATTTTCCTGTCTAGTTGTAACCTGATCCTGAAGGCGAGAAAGAGGGGTATGAACAGCAGACTGGTGTTCAAAGACCTGAGGTGGTAAATATGAAAGAGATGTACTGAGAGCAAAGGCATTCAGTTTGGAGATGATGAAAAGAAATGGGGATGAATGCTTTGTGCAGACTCATCTAACCTGTAAGTGTCATCATGGAAAAGGTAGAAAATGAAAGAAGAAGAGGAGATGGATAAGAACGATACTAACACATGGGGGAAGTAACTGATGAATATGGAACAAGTAAGGAAGAAGGCACAGGAAATTGGTGCCTGTCAACAATATATTTGCAGGGCTTGATACTAACTTTTTTCTCTCTCTGGTGGTTCATTCATGCCACTAACATTGCTGAATTCAAAATGTTGGTGGCCTGAAAAATAAATTTAGTGGCACTAAATAAAAGGAAGCATAGCAATCAATTTTGAATCCTTGTTGCCCAATATTGCACCACCAACAGATCTAGGCTTTTTGAAATTTTGGTGGTCCAGCATGAATTTGTAGTGGCCCATACCAACGGCCACTGCCAGTGTTGATCCCTGATGTGTTTCTGACACCCATGAGTTTGATGAATTGCTTGAAAAGGTTATTCAGGATGTGGAAATTTTAAATCATAGTCTTTTAATAGGGTTTCAAATGATGCATAATCAGGGGGAACAAGAATATTAGAAGTGATTTTTCTGACAGGGAAATAAAAACAAGAGGCTTATCTTCAAGATACAACTTACACTGAGGTGGTTCAATTAAAAAAAATTGTTAAAATTTTGCTCAGTTTTGCCAAAATGTATCATAATGTTTGATATGCATGAAAAAAAGACTCCAGCATACAAAAGTTTTGAGGATTTTGCTGTTCTCAACCCTACTCTTTCATAGTTTCATATTCACACAATATTGGACAGTGCAGTTGCACCCAGGACCATGAAGCTCAGATTTTACAATCATGAATCACTATTCAGCAATACTTATGACATTCCCAATGGCAAAAAGGAAAAGATTATTACACACAAAAGTGTGACATACATGTAGCGAGTTAAGACTATCATCATCATATAAAACATAGAAGAGATATATTAAGTCCAATCAGCCTGTAGTAAGACAAGTCAGAAAGATTATAATATGACAAAAACAGGGAGAAAGTGACTGGAATCTATACTACCATCACGAAAGATATGACAGGCATCTATTGTAAGATCAAGAGAAAAAGACTGGACTCTATTACGAAAGAGACTAAAATGGATCTAGACAGAGAACATTACTTACACCGACAGGTAAAATTATCCATTTTTCTGTAAGGCTTTTGATATTTTGTGACTATGTATACATGTATATTCACCATGCCCCATTTATGTTAGAGTTAAACGTAAAGCAGAACACTGAAGACGTGAGACATGAGGAGAGTCTTCAGTGCTTGTATGGAGACAAAGTGTCAGCCTTGCCGCGGGGCCTGAGGCTTTAATCCTGTGTGTGTGTAACAGACTAGAACAGGTCATTGTGAGTTCACCTTTTCACTGGTATTCATCATTTAGGGTCTTCTCGTATCACCTCTACAACTAATCGAAACTGAGACCTCTCACTAATTGATATCATCTAAGCCTTGTTATTATTGACTGAAAATTTTCGGCAACAAACAAATACACACATTTGGTAAAGGCTATCTTCATTTCGTCAGCCGATGAATTTGCTCACTTGTATCATATTCGCGCTTAACTGTATGAACATGTCGTCTGTTGAGAATGAAAAGGGCGTTACGTGGTCTTGAACACTATGGGTTTTGTGGCAACTTAACGCCCTTATCATTCTCAACAGACGATGTGTGTTTGCTTGTGTGACCTACATGCCCATCTTACAACGTCTTCAAACATCACAAGCTGCCGTCACACTGGCAAAAGATAGCAAAGTCTTTGTGATCTTTCGTTGTCTGTCCACATTGGCAGGCAGACTTCCCGATCTTTCAGTTCTCAAAGTTTGGGTCACTTTTAAGTGTGCGCAAGAAAAAAGGAAGAGTGTGAAATCTGACAACTACCGTATAAGCTGTTATTTTCGCGAGGGTTTAATTTTTGCGAATTTCGCAAATCACCGTTGGACCGTGAATTTAACAACACGCGAAAATGTCACCATATGCTATTTAAAGGTAGTGGTGCGCTTATGTAGGTCTCCGTGTCATTTCGCGAAAACAACATCTCGCGAAAACTGTCCGTGACCTCCTCATTTGCGAAAATATCTATGGGCAAAAATAACAGCTTATACAGTAGTGATTGTAACATAACAGTGCACACTTGTACATCACAATGACTGTGTGCTTCGGGGGCACTGCCCGCAAACAGATGGTGGACTGGTCACGTGACGAACTTCAGAAGGTTCTATTGCTAGCATTCACACTGCCTAAAGGTTGAGAAGATTGAAGGAGGCCTGGGAAATTCCCTTCGTTTGAGTGGGAAGTTTTGCGAAAGTTTTGATGGAAGTTTGTGGTCACACTGGCAAAATTGTGAGACCTTAACCCATTGAGGATGGACTGATTTTGCTACAACACCCATTTCCCACAAACATCTGCCCGAGTATACTCGGGACTCGTCCTCAACAGAGTAAATATTGCAATTTTAAACTTTTGCCAGTGTGACCACAGCTGCATTCAATATCTTATATAAAAAGATCCAGTAAAATACTCTGAGCACTATCTGACTGTGGTCTAGCTTAGCAAAGCTTAAAAACATGACTCTCAACCAAATGATATAATTGTAATATGATATAAATCTTTTTTTTTTCTTTTTTTGGCCATAGGTGAGAAATACTGATTATGCAAAATTTCCTCATAATATCAGAAGAAAGACAAAATTTCTAATCTGGCTGATGGCCCATGGGTGGAGTAATTGATGTCTTTGGTTGTATAGATCACAGTATTTAGGAAATTCAAAAGACACTTGTAAACAGATTAACAGTGATATATGAAATGTGTGGCTCTCAATGCATGGAGCTGGGGAGGATGGTACAAAAGGTTATCTTCAGGCAAAATTGGATGAAGGAAGTGATATATGAAATGTTTGTATAACACATACCGTGTACGCCATACATTTCCAGACCATTTGCTACAAATCTGGACTTTTCAGACAATTTACTGAGTGGTTCAATTGTGCTATATGTAAGGAAATATTGTTTCATGTTCGTAATGTGAATAATAGTTGACTCTAGAAATTCTCTACAGTTAAAAACCAAACCACTGCAATGTACATGGCATTGAAAGCTCAGTAGAGGTGTTGGTGAAGAAAAAGTGGATTATCATGGATTAATGATACAATGCATGTGATCAGCAAAAAGTAGCTTCATACATCTGGTATAGTCACAGTGCTTCATTATCTTGAAAGTCACATTGTTCACTAAACAATGAAATCAATTAAAAAAAAGAAGAACATAAACGTAAAGTAAAGTACAATGTACAATGTACCTAATACACCACCAGATATTTTACCTAACTACCGGCAACCTACAGTTCTCCAGAGGTATAGTGGATCTTGGAAAAAAAAAAAAAACTGGCAGTAATGTAAATGAGAGCTAAAACAACCATTTGCTAAATTCAGCTAAAAGTAAAAATGTTGTATTTGTCATAGAGGTGGATACGTTAGGCCATGAATCAAATACAGATGGCTAAACTTACTGCATGAGTCTTTGTTCCAAGTTCCAAACTTCTGGGGGACATCCACAATGTTTTGTGCAACAGAAATATTTTTTTCTCGACCCATTTGCAAGCAGACAGATTGATTGATAATTGCAACCCTCCACCTATACAAGTGTAACCCTTAGTGTCACTGGCAATGGAAACCTGATAACGAGACCATGAGGTCATTCCCACCAGAAATAAACCACTTCATATTTCACAGTTCACATACCGTTGCAGGAAAAATGCTGTTTCAGTGAAGAAAAAAAAAGAAGAAGAAAAGACAGCTACGAGTAAGGCTTTAATAGTTGTCCATTGATAGGAAACAAACACCATAAAAATCTTAATCTGTTGAGGACGAGTCCTGAGTATACTCGGGCAAACGTCTATAGATGGGAAATGCGTGTTGTAGCAAAATTAAACCGTCCTCAATGGGTTAATCTGTTGGGAAAATTAAAGCAATCACAGCACTCTGCCTGTGAATGTAAATTCTTACCCCATCCCCTCACAAGAAGTAATGATAATCACTACATGTCTTAATTTCGTATTACTTCATTTTTGTCCTCATGAATTATGTAACCAAAGATCAATCAAACTAATTTGTTATAGCTATTTTTTTTTTAATGATTGGTATAGGCAGATTCCATTCTGGTATGCATTTTTTTTTAATGGTCAAAAAGAGTATTTATGTATCTACTTACATGTCATCTAACATTCCCAGGTCAAAGCACTCAATAGCCAATAACTGTTTCTGTTAAATAAAGTCTGAAGATGTAACTCCCTTGGTACATGGTACAGCTCTGTATCTGCAATGTGAGACTATTCCCATGCAAAGATAAGGCAGATACAGGAAAAAAAAAATCTGAGGCCAAACATTACTGGATGAGGATTATCTGTCAATTCTATCAATGTTTACAGCTCCTCCAGTTATCTTACACAGCACAGACTGTTTGAGAACTGCTGATAGCACAGGTGAGATCCCACTACTGTATGACATGGGAGCCAAGTACTGGAAAAATACATTATGTGGTATTCCATACATGATTCGTTCACAAAAACCATGATTAAATGTAAAAAACAATCATGAATGGAATGTTATACACACAGAAAGCATAGCATATCCTCATATTTACATATCAACACAAATTTTGAATTCACTTCTGAATTGCAGTTTTATGGTTGCGGTTGAAGTTTCCCATCTACAGTGGGTAACCTTTGATCAGAGAATAAGAGGATTAAACCACGGGTCATTTAACAATACTGCCACTCAATTGCCCTAGCCTAATCAATACCAATAAAATTCTTTGACATGGAGTAGTGTTGGCCATTTTAACTGTCAAACCTGGCAAAGCATGAATTGTTGAAGACTTAGACGACCTAAAGTCACCTCACCCTGGGATAATTCAGATTTTCTTTTATTCACCCCATCTCATAAAAGGTACATGCTGATAAAGAATGGGCATGTCCAAAGGTCAATCAACTCTTGAAGAGGTTAATAGCTTTGTAATGAATTCAGTCAAAACACATCAAGTGTTTGATTCCCCAAACTGCTTAAATTACTGGGCTGACGTATAATAGGTGAC
This sequence comes from Diadema setosum, assembly GCF_964275005.1. NCBI lineage: Eukaryota > Metazoa > Echinodermata > Echinoidea > Diadematoida > Diadematidae > Diadema > Diadema setosum. Next base: position 19,269,411 of record NC_092699.1, on the reverse strand, counting down.
TGACTAGCCACCACTTCAGGGAGCCCTCATATTTACAATCATCATTGTGGAGAAAAACCAGTTGAAATATACCACTTTGGTTTGTTTAAATTTGATAGTCTGAAGCAGATTTTGCCTATGATTTAGTCCAAAATAACATAATGATAATTATCATCATGGATTTTAGTAAGAATAAAACTTGTCTTGTCAAGCTGCCTGAAGTTGAGTTTGCCTTTTTAACAGTGAACAGTCATTGATATCATTGATATTGTGAACACACAAACAAAACCTTTTTTTTTTTGTCCCAAAGGGTCAGTATATGCCCAGTATGGAAACATTATATAACTTTGTACATATCCACTCTAAACCTAGATTTGTCAATTTTGAATGACTCAGGTACTTATTCTGATTTTTGTTTCTTTAAATTGTGGGCTTATAGTATAATGATATGAAACCAAAACAATTCCCTGCAAAAGTAATGAAGTGAAAAAGGGGTCAAAACTTTATATTCACAACACAAGTAAATGCAGCATTCTTAATCAAAATACTTAGAACTTTCAAGAGGAAAGATGCGCAAAATGGTATGACAGTTTCTCACTGATAGTATACAACTCAATTTACTTTATTGAATGCACTATACACACCTGTAGGATTTGTTGAAATATACCATACGATCAAACTCCAGTGTTCCAATTCACTCCCAAAGTACACAAAATTAAAAACAGGTTGTGTTTTCTCCAAGTTATAGTATATTTACCATACACAAGGACATGGGGGGGGGGGAGGGGGGAGGATAATTCAAATTCAGAGTCCCTTTCACAAATGTCCAATACTTGCCAAAGACACTTTAAATGAGGTCCCAACTCTTTGGTCTCTGGCACAATGCATTGCCTGAGCACTCCAAACCTCATTGTATGGTAAAGCCCAAAGACAAATGACTCAACAAAGTAAGCAAATAGGCTAGCTGGACTCATGTAATGAGCTCAGTGGTCTGAGTCAATAAAAACAAGTGGAAAGGTGGCTAGCCTTTGACAGGCAATAAAGAAGGAGAAGAAGAAGCAACAAGTACTTAACCCGTTGAGGACGAGTCCCGAGTATACTCGGGCAGGTGTCTATGGGAAATGCGTGTTGTAGCAAAATCAAACCGTCCTCAACGGGTTAATACATGCACCTGGAAGACCCAAGGAACTGCCTTTCCTTGGGAGAAAACCCAGCAACAAGTTTTGAGAATGCATAAAAATTATTACAAAATTGTTTTGAAAATGATGATAAAAGAGTGGAAGAAAAAGGTCAGATACAATGTAGGGTTTAGATTCAAAACTAATAACTGAACAAAGATGCACCAGTTTTCAATACAAATGTACACGCAATGTACAACAATCTACAGTGTATGAAATGTGTTATTTGTTTGAGCACATTAGATTGTAACAATTCTTTATAGATTTGTTTACATTTTGCCACTCCGCAGGCACATCCAGAATGAAATGTTTTGCCAGGTTTTTTATTCAACTTTGTGAAACATAAATCTGTACATTCATTAGCCTTGTGGATTTCCCTTTAACCTGAAGCAGAATGAAAGTCACACACTACGACAATGCAGACTGTTTATCCTGTCAAGACAGGAAAATGTATATGGCACTGACATCACGCTGTAATTGGATTCCTGGGAATAAAAGATTTTACTCTTTCCACTATGACATTCACATGTCACGCTATTCTGATGAAAGGGAAAGAAAAAATAGATTACATGGGCGTGAGAACTGTAAGAGTAGAAACCACCCATATGTGACCATGCCAGCAAAATCAAGGCCAATTTTGTGCGTGTGTGTAAACCAAGTGGCTTACAAATAGCATTTTCATAGTTCCTGTTAATCATATTTCTCTCCAATGTATATCCATTATTTATCTTTTAATATTCATCTTCCATGTATCACAGTTGTTTGTGTATGAGAATTTTTCAAATTGTGGTCTGTCTGCAAAAACAGATTTGTGTATTACTACAAGCTGTGGCCACAAGTATTTTTAAAATCAACAATGAGGTAGCACAACTATGCATTAAGTTTCTAATATGGATCACTTTAGATTACTTTGTCAGCAGAAATGAAATTATTGAAAAGGGAGCCTCTTGGTATATTTCAAAATAACAGTATTAGGAATTCTAATTACTTGGGACCAATAAGACACTTCCAGGAATGTTACAGTGAGATACAGGTATTGGCAATGGCACAAACTTAAAAAACAAACAAACAAACCTTGAATTGTACTATGCACAATACTATGCTTATCATGCCATATACTGTATACACCATATATTTCACGAGTCTAAATTTTTGCGAATCGGGAATTCCCGCCGATTTCGCAAGTGATAATTTCGCGATTGTGGAGTCCTGCACTGAACGGAGAAGTGTACTTGCATACGTCACATTCACATCGGGATCAGAGTCAATATTTTCGCATGTCTTTAATTTCGCGAATAGCACCTGACTCGCGAAATTCGCGAAAATAAAAACCTTGCAAAATATTCGGCATATATAGTATTGGAATTGTCAACACAACATGTCCTTTGCAGAAATAAGCTGGATATTGCATATCAATTAAAAGGAAAAGCAAGCTTGCACATCTCCATTGATATTCCAATTGGTTAAAAAAACAAAAACAAAAACAAAAACAAAAAAAGAAGACAGAAAAAATGCCAGAGATAAAGTTTCTGTCATGAGCACACAAATGATTTTAATTTGTGAGCGTGCATTCAGACACTCAGTACTGTATCAATCCAACCTACTGATTGAGTATCCTTATCTTTGGCAATGCACCAAAGATTCTGAGGGTGCAAAAAGTTTTGACAACGATTTGTCCATGCATGAGTAGTCACGGAAGCATGAGGGTAAATTATCCAATTTATGGGGGAAGAAGAGAACAAGAGCAAGAGAAAATCACTACACAAAAACCTGCAGTGATATTTGCATGAAATACAAGGCGATGGGTGTCGGGGTAAAGTCACTAGCCAATGTCCTTGATGACTGCAAAGTGACCCACAAACAACACACAATACAAAGTGTCATTCTCCACTCTACAAATAATTTGGGTTTTTTTTTTGAAATCATGTGACTGGACCATTTGTTGTCCTTTACATACCTCAAAACCTGCATGACAGAAAAAAAAGATTAAAAAAAAAGAAAAATGAAAACAGCATAATAGTGTACCAGCATACCTTGGCTGTGATCAGTATGTCTCAAAATGAGTCATACCTGAACTATGAGGTGATGTGGGTCTTCCATGAGAGAAGACTTTAAAACCAAACAACTAAAGGCTGGGTAAGATAATGAATTACTTTAAAAGCTATTATTTTCACAGTATAGATTTTTTTTTTTTTCAAATGAGGAGGTCAAAGACATTTTTTTTTTTTTTGCGAGATGTTGTTTCACGATTTGACACTGATGCTATCTTAAGTGCACTAATGTCTGCCCAAGTAACCACATTTTCGCATATTGTTAAATGTGCGGGCAAACAGTGATTTGTAAAATGTACAAAAATTATACCCTCACAAAAATAACAGTTTCTACAGTAACAATACATAATTTTTCTTCTTAAATGTTGCAACTGTTATTGTATCACTGACTGATTGTGTTTGGAATATACCATTGGCACTAGGCATGAGTAAGCTGTCATTATCATTATCACTATCACTCTCTCTTTAACCCGTTGAGGACAAGTACCGAGTATACTCGTGCAGGTGTCTATGGGAAATGTGTGTTGTAGCAAAATCAGTCCATCCTCAACGGGTTAATGTTGTTATTTCGATTCAATTCTCACTGTTTTTGTAAGGTATTATTTCTATTCAATTCTTGTTTTTTTTTTATACTATTACCATTACTATTGTTGTTATTCTAATTCCTATCATTCTTTTTATACTGTGGTCATCATTATGATCATCATCACTGTTTCTCTCAATGACTGTTTGTCTATGGCACTGGACAATATAGTTTGCTCAATCAGTACTTCATACTGGAAACTATTCTTGTCATTGATAAAATTTGACTTAAAAAAACTTCACATAATTTCAAAGTTTTAAAAGCAAGGTCAAGTATATAGCTTGACAAATAGTATTGAATAGGAATATTACTAGAATAAGCTAAGCAGGCTTGGTGCCAAAATATTATGCTGTAAACAGCTGAAACTCTCCACCTGTTACATACACATTTTTTGTTACCTTGTTTAAACCTGAGCACAAAGCACTATGAAATATTACCAAAACATCAAATTGAATGTTACGTCAATGAACTGAAATTCTGTCTTGGACTAATATATTTTGTGGTACAAGTTCAGTTTCATACAGGTATCTTCTAGATTTTAGTGAATACATGATTTACATACAATTTGTAGAGTATGACAACATTCTGCTGTAGACACCCCCTTTCTGTTATTTGATGACTGTGACACAGAGTATCCTTTTCAGTTTCAACATGTTATTCTATGATTGTAAGATGATATCGGCATTTGCTGGGGTCACTGATGGCACTATAACAATACATGCAAGCAGAAGTGGTGGTGCTTGTACTGTGGCAAAACTACAAACTTTGATACTCACCTGTGTCGATGTAGTCCTCCAGATCTTGTTGCCTTGGCAATGTTCTGTATCTTGTGGAGGACAGAACTTGATTGGTTGATCATGTGATCTTCCATGGTAACTGTGGCATATATATTATTTGCAAGATGCCTTGGACCACTTTTCATCAATATGTTCCACTTGTGTATATTCCAAAGAGAGTTATCACACAAAACACCTCCTGCTGCACGGCTGATGTACTTCTCTTCCCAAGGTTTGATGTTCTCCAAAAGAAAAGGGAAGCGGGAAAATTTCCACACAATTGTTTTCACTGCTTTCCATTGAAGCTAAAGAATGGACCTTATGATATCCTAACACAATTTGTCATATCACTTGCTTTGTGAACAGGATACATCTGTAATGGACATGCAAATCCTTTTAGTCAACGCATTTGAAACAAATCCCGTTGACATTGAGTGTGTGTAAATGCGGTGGAGTGCATAAAAATCAAGCTGTTTACAGGAAATGCTCAATGTCAAAATCAGGCTTTGTTGTGCTTTGAATAATAGTTCATCTGATAATGTCTATCACGCTTGAGCTATTCAATTCAATTCAATTCAATAGTTTATTTATTTCCATCATCAAAAAAGAAAAGAAAAGGGGAACATGATCCAAAGAGCTAGATCACTGTCTCTCCATATCACATGTGCCTGGCACACTTCTCTGGTTACTTTGCAGATCCTGGCAAATAGAACAGACAAAGTGACTGCGCAAGGATGCAAAAATGTTTCATCCCAAACATGAGCTCCTGAAGGCTTTCACGACTCTGGTAACACTGACCACATTTGTTCACTTTGAACTAAACTCCACAGCACTGAAAGATGGGAGAAAAAAGATGTGAGGAATCCACAAATAATGCATCAGAAGTAGCAGGATCTCAGACACAACTCACAGAGCCTGGAAAGTCTCTTGGCCGAGATGTACTAATCTGTTGCTACCTGTATGTCCACTCTCCCTCCACCTCAATTTACAGGCGATCGATGAAAAAAGGCAGGTGTACATGGTCTGGTAGGGAAAAATTCTACTCTGTTTTCGTCAATCGTGATGTAGAGAATGAAAACAAAGCGAGATGGTACAAGTGGAGGTCAATTTCTAATCACAGAAATCTCTGAAGCTGGTTGACAGGTGCATCTCCCCTTGGAGCCATCCATTTGAAACAAAAGATGCAGGTGATTCCTTGTCCACCTTACTCCCAATTTCCTTTTCACCAAATAGGTCAATCGTACGGTGATGACCAAAAACGTTGGGACATATCGATCGGCCTTGCATTTGATGATGTACGATGTTTACCACACAGTAAATGCTGGGAAACCAGACACCCAGCTCTCTTCTGAGATGAGTGCTTTATCAGCTCCTCAACATCGTGTCAAACCTAGCAGGAACATAGTCACAAACTAGTAAACAAGAAAGGCCTTTGTGGCCAAAGTCCTTCTCAACACTTTGCCATGTGTGACTTCATGAGAATCATGAAAGCTGATGTCAATATTTTTCTTCTACATCCTTGCTGATAGTACTGGAAGGGTTGACATACTTCCCATTCAATTCTTTCTTTCTTTCTTTTTGTTAGCGTTTCAGTCACATGTACAATGCTCATCTTGCCATAAAATTATAGCAAAATCTGGCCAGCTGCCTTGCTTGAAGATCAATGTTTATACTCCTTGTTGTCCACACAGGTAATACCTCATCTCAGCTTCTGGTACTTGCAGACACAGAGTAGAACTTCAAAGATTTTGTCCAGACCCAACAAATGCTGGTAATCATATATCAGTAGTTCCAGATGAATCCAAAAATGACAAAGCATTGCATTTTGCTGTGGGGACACTGTTATCAGCTTTGCTTTGCATTAAGAAAAAAACAAAGGTAAGGTACAGATAAAAATCTCCAACAGATATTCAGCCAGAATCCAAACCTGTAGCCATACCCACTATACATTCAGCTTGAAGAGCAAAATGTCATACACCTCTGCAATGAATCACATCAGAACAATTAGAAGTACGATTTCCATTATTCCTGCAGAATGTTGATACTGATGATGGTCTCACAATGAAAAACGCTTATTCATCCAACGCAGCATGATCCAGGATATTCCAGTGTTTCAAATAGATCCACAGTCTTCAATTTAAGGTGGTTTCAGAGAGAATCATCCATAGATTCATCCCACAATCACACTGATATATCCCAACACTTGTGAATATAACTACCACAGACACATCTTGAGAGAGTGAGACCGCGAGACATTCAAACAAGTTCTGCCGCTCCTCCAGAAAGCACATGTTATTGAGTCGTGTGCCCTTCATCTGCAGGATCCATTCATTGCACATTTACGATTCTATAGAGTACGGTGACAGGACACCTAACTGTTTAGAATTGGGGGGGGGGGGCTTTGTGTGTTAAATCCCACTGAGTGTGATTAGAAACATTACACAGCGGATCTCGGTGGGGCTGAATGAATGAATGAGTGTGTGTTTGTCTGGCGATACAGCCATGAATAGATGCCAACTAGATCAAAGGGGTAATGGGTGAGTGACTCCCATTTCAGTCTCTCTCTTGCTCTCTCCTGTACGTGAATGGTGAAACCGCGTGCTGGTAGTGGTAGGAATGGGTGGATAAGAAGTGACTCAGTGGCCTCCAAGGACCAGCCCAACACAGGGCGGAGCAGCCCTCTGCTAAGTGGTAGAGGGGTAGCAGAGTGGAGTTCGTTGGAGTGTGACCACCCACCATCTACCGTCCGCCGATGTCTAGTCTACAATCCGCCGATGTCTAGTCTACAATTCACCCTGATTCAATATCTCGTGTTCTGAAGGAGAGCTCAAGCTGAATATTGACAAACAATGATCAAGGCGATTATGGAGACAACATTGTGTTACCCTGGCAACAAAATATAGAATTCTCATTGTCAAGGTATTGGGTAGATTTGTCTTTCACTGCTGTACAAAGGGAGCAAGTGAACCATAGTCTTCTACTTGCAATGTGAGCTGCAATGTGAGGTTATGTCAACAGAAGCTGAAATGTTAGGCTGAAGCTCAGCCTCTTTTGCCCACTTTTTCGAGCTTTCCATTGTTACTTTTGTTTTTTATTTTTCATCATTTTTCATTATCCTTTATTCTTCAATAACAACCAATGGTCTGAAGAACATGAAGAAATTACTGCACATACAGTAAAAGCACATTTGTTTTTGTTTTTTTGTTTTGTTTTTTCAGCAATGAAATAAAAGTTACTACTAATATTAGATTTCTGTGAAGTCCTGACTTACAATCATGTATGAATTTTGTAAATTATGATTTGCGGGGCTAGAATATGCAGAACTAATGTCTCTTTTCTTCTAGATTAATACTACTTTCTGCCTATGAATCACAGCAGGAGATAGAGAATGAAAGGAAGAATGGCCTCCGTGCTCAAAGCAGGAACATGTTATCGGTAAAATATATCATTATCTATCATAATGTCAATTGCAGCTTGAAGCGGTAGCAATCAAAGTCAATGAATATGTTGTAAACATGCTTGCAGAACATGTAAAATGTTACAGTGCCTACAAACAAACCAGTAATTATTGCTGATCGCAAAAATAACTACATCTCTATACAGCTCCTAGCAATCTCTCATCTTCTTCAAGAAACATCTAAAAACTCACTCCCATCGTAAAGTGCATTTGAACATGTACATTTATGGAAAATGAAGGGCAATTACCCCGGACCCTTCCCCTGGCCCTAATCCTGAACCAACTCCTAACCCTAAACCTAACCCTAATCTACCTTACCACTAACCAGTATTTAGCCGGGGGGGGGGGGGGGGGGGGGGGGGGGGATAATTGCCCTTGGAGGTAATTGCCCTGATAACAATATAAATGTATTTTGGTTACTGTTGTTGTTCTCATTGTTACTTTTATAATAATTTTTAGCGTTACATCTTCTGAAGGTATATCAAAGATTTTTATGACTTAAAATGCATGCTTTTCGCACGAGAAAAAAGCACAGAGGAATGGAGCAAAGAACTTCCATTTTGCACTTCCAAGAAACCTCCTGAGCTTGTCACAAACGTTGCATACTAATGTGCGGTACATTTATTTTGTTTTGAAGTACTGTGCTACACTCATCATACTTACATGCACTTAATAACAACATTCCACTTTTCTTGCAATTGCAGACTTTGGATATATACTTTTTATGTCATCCACGTTTAATCTAACCTTTGCCCTAACCTTAGCCCAAACCCAACCCTAACCCAACCCATAGGCCTAACTCTAATCCGATCCTACCCCTTACAGGTGTATTTCCTACCTAACTCTAACCCTAACCCAATCACAATTCTCGGTATCACCAATGCGCAGAAAAATTCTGCACACGCTGAAGAGCCCTGTCACAGATGCACTATGGGATTCCTCGGTGCCCTTGTTCGCTTCCAGTTTTCTCACGCAAGTCACAGTTCCCATACGATTCAATAGAGTTCTTTGTCTGCTTTTCCGTTGTTCGCCTTTTTTTCTTGGCTATAATTCAGCTTAAAAGAGTTGAAAGTGTCTAAGTTTTACTGATTTGCGGTCACTAGAGTCATGGTTCAGTCTGGCAAGGCTTCAATGTGCTGGTCACATGATGGAAAGCGAAGAAATCTTCAACAAAAAATACCCCTGGATAAAGACAGAGCGTGATCTGAGTGCATGTGCAGCCAAAACCGGGGCAAGTTTGTCCAATGAGCTATCCCATAATGCATCTAAAACGCTGATCTGCGCACAGCACCTACGTATTGGAGATACCGAGAATTCCACTCTAGCCCGTATAACATGCTGATACTTCCATATCAACAAACTGACACATATTTCTTCAGTATATCTGAATGTGTAGTTTACAATAAATATCAGATAATAACTTTACAGCAACCAGACAGGAACTTAGGGCCTACAGGCCCATGCAGTTCATGTAAATTCATAATACAGTGGGTACCATACTGTCAATTAGCATCATACAAAAACATTTCACTGCAGATATTCACAAGATATTCACTGCAGAATGTTGAATATGGAAGTCAATACAATAAAATGTTCTTTTTAGAGGACCTAAAGCCTGATAGAAAACAATAGAACCTCAGCCTTCAGAGAATCAAAACATTAGCTCTAATCACAAGCACAGAGGTTCAAAGATGGCAAATTGATTGTGTATAATGGGATGAAATCATCATGAAGAGCAAGATCTGCCAACGTTAATCCTAGCCACATAATCATTAGTTCGCATATCAGGGCAATTACCTGTTAGGTCTACTGGGAATAGATCGGTCAATCGATCGCTCACCCCAAATACCAAAAATAAACACTGCAATAGGGTCTGAATGGTTCAGACTAAAGAGAGTCTGCAAATAGGGAGTCCTGTGGGAGCCAGGTAGGCTGGGCCTCAGCTGGAAATGGTAATGAGAATGACAAATGGATACATGGGAGATGAGAGGCTGGATGAAATCAGAGGCAGAGAGGCAAGTGGCTGCATGAGATGTAGAATAGAGGGAGATGTTCACACTGGTCAAACTGGCCTTTTGTAACTTTCTACACGCATTATGAAGAAGGAAATTCATAACTGGTAGATAAGCACTGTCATCTTTATTCACTTCTGGTTGCTTAAACTAAAGCTCTAAAAGAGAAACTAAATTCGATTGAATACCTACACTCATAGATGTGGACAACTTTAAATGGATGAGAATAGTTTTGGTTGAGATACGGATTCAGGTCTTTACTTATTGCCAGATAATCAGAAACCACTTATATGAAATACTAAATGTACCATTTGCAGAAACAAAAACCCACCTTTTGTGGTTCAAAATAGTTTTAAAATATGGGTTAGGGAAAGAAACAACAGATGCAAAAATGTTAATCAGTATAATCAATGTTAAATATACAAAATGTGAACAATAGTTATAATAAAATTATTCCTAGACTAAACCATCTACAGTTATGGTTTAGTGAGAAAAATAGTGATATCTCCTTATATTTTAGGCTTTATTGCAAAAATGTTATATGGTAGGATGTTTCGTGATACAACTGACCTACACATATGCATCAAATGTGGTAACTTGAACATTTTTTTTTTTAAATCACTGCTCCCAAATGTAAACAATACCTTTAAAGAGCATACAATTCTAAGAAAAATCAAGAGTACATTTGATGAAAATTAGTTTAAATTGACCGAGATATCTAAAAACAAAGAGGTCCTATAGGCAAAATTTAACATTTGCAGATGAAACAAAAACCCAGCATTAGTGCTTTAAAATAGTTCTAAAATGTGAGTTATGGATAGAAACAACCACTGTAAAAATTTGAATCCATATAATTGATGTTAAGTATTGTTAAATACACAAAATGTGAACAATAGTAATAATAAGAATGCTTCCAGACTAAACCGTCTACAGTTATGGTTTACTGAGAAAAATACCGATATCTCCTTATAATTTAGGCTTTATTGCAAAAATTTTATATGGTAGGATGTTTTGTGATACAACAGATCTACACATAAGCATCAAATGTGATATCTTGAAATTTTTTAAAATCACTGCTCCCGAAGGTAAATGGACCTTTAATAAAAGGTGGGATGCACCTTTTATTAGGATGAGAGCTGCAAGAGTTAAAATATCCCTAGTTTAAGTCGGAAGTTTTGAGAGAAGTTTTGGGAGAAGTTTCCTGGGAAGTCTGCGGTCACACTGGCAAAACTTTGAGATCTTAAAGATCGCGATCTTAAACTTCACAATCTTTTGTCATTGTGACCGCAGCTTTTGTCTCTCCACTTCTTTCTTTCCCTATCTGCCTCTTTCTTGCTATCTTCTATACTCTACATTTTTTTTAATGATACGATATGTCATTGTGGCAAAGAAATTGTATACTTATAGTCACCCATTTAACCAGGCTTCAAAAGCAAAACCTCCTCAGCCTGAATATAAATATGATATAAATCTGCCTGAATATGGACAAAGGAAAGTGGGAAATAGAGAGAGATACAGAGAGAGAGATAACAAAAGGAAGCAGATAACAAAGCAATGAGAGTGAGAGTGAAACATAACAGCTCAATTGAACTTGGACAACAGTTTAAAAAGGTAGGGGAAAGACAAAGGCAGTTTAACAAAAAAAAAAATCAGTTTAGTTAGTGGTATGTTGTTGATTTTTTGTTGTTGTTGTTGTTGTAGGCAATGGTTGTGAACTCTTCATGAAGATATAGCTGGCAGTACACGAGGACTGCTATCAAATACTGCTATCAATTTTAATTTTCGGTAACTGTCTCGAAGTTATATGCATGCCAAGAACTCTTGCAAATTCTCAGCTAGACATACCTAGACATACCTGGAAACATTTTTATTATATCAATTGTTCACATTTTGTATATTTAACAATACTTAACATCAATTGTACTGATTCAATTTTTTACAGTGGTTGTTTCTATCCCTAACATACATTTTAGAACTATTTTACAGCACTTATGCTGGGTTTTTGTTTCATCTGCAAATGGTAAATTATGTCTTTAATCCATTGAAGACAGACTGATTTTCCTATAAGAGGTATTTCCCATTTGATTTGATTTGATTTGATTTGATTTATTGGTTTCTGTATCATCATTGCACATGCACATTCATGTACAAGCATAAATATAAGTTGTTCACAGAATATTTTTCTTTCATTGCCTTTGCACAGCAATGTACAGCAAAATGTACAACAAACATACAACAATGAATAATACAGTGGGGCTACAGCATAAGCGTGGCTTGATTTGCGTGCAGCCCCCGTACATACTTATTATCATAATATACATCGGAAGGAGAATATGAAGGAGAATTTACCCCAGCCCAAGAATATGTGTAACTAAGAGTTGTCTTCAATGGGTTAAAGTGAGCCTATTAGATGCACTGTAATCAATCAAAAGGGCACTCCTATTTAATCACATTTTCAAAGAGCATGACATAAAGAGGGAGCAGAAGACAATAAGTGGTAAAAGTATCGCCACAGGAGATAGAGCCTGTCATACATATCCCTCTATTCCTGCTTTTTGATATTCAATATCAACATGAATAACCAGATTCCTGTTGCACAAAAAGATGTAATCACACATAAACTGACAAATCAGACATAAGTCCAATATCCGCCAATCAGAACTGAGTATTTCAGAGACTTTACATTCAATTTTTTGACTTGTGTTTGATATCAACTTTTATGCAACAGAGCTCACATCACAAGAGGTCTGCAGCAATGTTACCACATGTTGTAGATAGATGGCGCTCTTTATCATCACTTCTCAGTCACCTTTCCTCTGTTCCCAAGTTTTTACACAAAATGCTTCTTTCAAGCAAAGAGGCAAACAGGCACGGCATACGGTGCAATTATCTTGCCTACAGCATGTGACCTTGAAGCCTCATTTGCATAAAGTAGACAGCTTGCGTACACAAAACCACTGGGGAAGTGTTGCAGGACAATCGCAATATCTCATCTGAGAAGCCATACAGCAAATTGAAAAAGAAACTATTCTCTAACTCGCAATGTTAGTTATTTTGGGTTTTCTTGAGGATAAATCTGTGAAAATAACGTTGAAACTTGGCTTCCAAAACAGAAAATTTGGTCTCAAAACAAGTGTTATTTTTTCACATTTTCCTTCATTGCCCAAAAAAGAAACTTGGGTATATGACCAATATGGTAGTAGGCCTATATACATACTGTGTTCCAAATATCTTTTCTGTATCATTTGGCGCACGGTTATGTCCAGAAAAAAATTGAGATCACTGTCACTTGTGACCGATGTAAAATCCATAGCGTAAGCAGGATGCAGTCCGATGTATCGGTTTTTGTGCTGCATGTAACAGTTGAAGCATATTGCAGGGTTCCTCTCTTGCCCACTCACCACCCTGTGGACCGAAAACCGAACGCTGTCGCATTGCGCCGAACCTGACACCGCTGATTGGCTATTAAAGCGTGCACTGACCAGTAGAGAAAGCATGCACAGGAGGATGATATAGTTGTGCATGTCCAGTATTTTCTCTTAAATTGGGTTGTCTTTTTGCTCTTATTTTCACCTAACTACTAATTGCACAAACACGAAACTTTGCAGGTAGTGAGTCCAGTGTATACAGACTAGCAATATGTTAATCAAATGCAAATTCATGCAGGTGCAGACTTAACGTCCGGAAAAAATCGCAACCCTTTCCCATGGTCGACTCAAACAGAAAAACACACCTATCTCAAAAGATACATCAGCATTTTCACCCAAGAATCATATGAAGGATGATATATCCATATTAAGATATATTTGTGTGAAGTTTCAAGGATTTGGTGGTAAATTAAAGGAGATATGAAGAGGTGAACTTTCAAGATTTTTTTGTCCTTCCCTCCGCACAGCGCTTCGATGACCATTACGAATTCAAAAGCTTTGGCCTCTTATCAGTGAGTTAATTGCACCGTATCACTGGGGCTGGCAAAGACTGAGCCTGTTTGTGGTCTAAAATCATCCTGAATATGTATTCTCTTTGTTTTTAACCTTTATATGGCATTAGCCCTCACAATCTCTCTACATCAGAAGCCATAAAGACCAATGTATGTATTATTGATTTCTGAGCTATGATAACTGATGACAATACAATACAAGTATGAGGCCCTTTCTGGCTGGAATGAAAGCAAATAGACATTTGGGAAGCCACGAGAGTTTCATTTCAAATCCTTGCCTCTTTGAGATTCACACTTCTCCCAGCTACTATCTAAACTCATGGTTGGCTGGCTGTGGTGAGGTGTTATCGAGTTAGTTTGGCGTGACTCTAGGTGTGCAGTTTTCATTTGAATAGTAAAACACATTGTTGAGGCAGAGCTTAACTTGACCTTGTATTCACTGCCATTGACAAAGCATACATTCTAGGAATGTGTGAATGCATGTTCATACTCTATTGTGCATGCACCTGTTCATGTTCCTCCCACAGACAACAGTTTTACAATAAAACATTTAGGGAATGTTTTTACTAGAAGAGTGATAACAACAAATACTTGATATAGAGCCAGTATCATCCTCCAAACTTCTGTATACCTCAGACTTTCCTATTTCATCTGAAAAATCATCACACTGCTCTGTCAGGAAAGTTTGACGATATTCAAAAATTAAGCTACCTCAACGTAAAACAGTAAGAGACACAACAGCTGTGGTCACACCGGCAAAACATTCCAAAGTTTAACTTCAAGAAGTCTTTGTGAAGTTTTGTCGTCCATCCACACTGGCAGCCATACTTCTTCAAGTTTCAGTTCTCGAAGTTTAGGTCACTGGTGTATATGTACATGCACTCACCGGTGCACATGCAGGACATAGAAGAAAGCGCGCACCGTCTGACAGCTAATGACTGTGATGTTAAACAGTGCACACACATATATCCCTATGACTGCGTGCTTTGGAGGCACCTCAATGGACTGGTCCTGTGACAAACTCTTGCATCGTTTCACTTGGGGGTATCCACACTGCACAAACTTAAGAGAAAATTTGCAGGGGTTCAGTGGGAAGTTTCCCTAGTTTGAGTGGGAAGTATCACGAGAAGTTTTGCAGGAAGTTTTCAGGAAGTTTTTTGATTACATTGGCAAAACTTTGAGAACTTAAACTTCGCAAACATAAACTTTCCTATGTTTTGCCAGAGAGACCGCAGCTAGTGTTTTCTTGACGGGAAGAAAAATATGGCCATTAGAAAGTGTGGCATGGTGGTGAAATCAAAGTTACAGCAAAAGACAACAATACTGATTTTTCTTAACCCGTTGAGGACAATTCCCAAGTATACTCAGGAAGGTGTCTATGGGAAATGCACGTTGTAACAAAACCAGCCTGTCCTCAACGGGTTAAAGACAGCTTTGGCTACCATCCGGAAAAGCATATGAGTTCCTGACCAGCACATTATTTTTCTTCTTATCCCTTAGAATATTTATGTGTTATTAAATACCATACTGATTTTTTGATCAAACTCTTCTTTAGACTTGACAGTCAAATAATTCAAACTTCCTTTGCATGATCCTGGCTAATTCGAGGAGTCCATAATTCTTTTTTTTTTTCTTTCAGTTTATGTAGATCCCACTTTAATAGAAACTAACTAACGGCAAGGTATAAATCAGAAATCTACAACCCATATCTGTGGCAGTCCCACTGCACTTCAGATCAAGGTCAAGTGGTCTATGCTCACAAATTGGTCGTAAATAAAGCATTATGAGGGTGGTGTGTACTTTTTAGTCCCATTCTACTCTTAATTGGTCCACATACTGAAACTCAACAATGGTTGGGTAACTTGCTTCTCATGGGTAAGCAATGACAAAATTTGTCCTGAAAAGAAAAAATGAACACAAAATGCTCTGGTTAAGTTTATGAAGTTATATAAGTTTGCTTGTGAAGATTGATAACACATCTGGTGTCAAAGATTACAGTATAACAGCCTCAAACAAAATATTATTTCATCATGACCAATATTTATATCCACCCTAAGCATCATTTGATTGTCTACAAATTGCAATTTTGAACCAGGCCCAAAAATAATGCTGAATTAGGTCCTAGCATGATGCTGAAATGAGAAATTCATCCCTTCTCAATAGTCACTCAAATTTCCTTCAGTTGAAGCAGTTCCTCTGCAAAATCATCACTGATTGTGTAACCAATCTATTTGATGGGCACTGTGGGCTCTTTCTACAGCAAATATCTCTCCTAATGCCAGCAAACCCAAATATCCCTCCCTGGTCTCATCTATACATTCAGCAAGCAAAAGACTTTGTATAGTTAATACCTCACCTCTTCAAGTACAACAATGCCAGAGCCCTCAAGTTATCAGTGTTTGTGAGCTGTCCTTTTGTGGCATCCTTTAAATGTTACTCCATTGTATTTTTTTTAATGCCCCATGCTTTGCCACCCATGCAGAAAAGACCTTTTCAATTTGAAAAAAAAAAATCAGAAACATCCTTTTTTCCTCAGACCCTTTACAAAATCATTCATACATTAAATCTCAACATTCACTGCAGAAATGAATGGTTACCCTGAATGAGGAGGAAGACAAAGTTTTTTTGAAATTTCACCTTTCTTTCCTTCTTTCTTCTTCTATTTGTTGTTGTTCTTTTCTTTTCTTATCCCTCTAACTCTCTCTACCTTCATTTTTTCCCTCTCTGGCACTTTTTTTCTCACATTTTTACACCTATTTTTTTTTTTTTTTTTTTTTCATGGTAGATTGATTACTTGCGTGGGAAATCAAATAATGTCTGCAACACTGATAACATTGAGTTCTATGACATGGTGGATGTTGATAGAATGATTTTTCCATTTCTTCAGTAGCAAATCAGTGAATGTGTCATGAATGGTTATCATACTCTGATTCACCATACACTCTGGGCAAAACTGTTAGAATCACATACTGTTTGATATTACTCAGGTAATCTCATAAGTTTATCCTTTGGAACAGATTATAGATGCTAGTATTTCTCTCTTTTCACATCCAATCTAAAACTGAAGAGCTTTGTCCTTGATGACAGTTTCACTTATTCCTCGTCATACTCCAAAGTTGTGGATGGCCAGGAGAAGAGATGAATACTAAGACAATACTGCTCATACAAACATTGCGTAGTTCTCCTATGACACATCCACAAGCAACAGAAATAGTGGTGTGATTCTAAAATCTGAAGCAAACAATTATGTTCAAATCTTATCATCAGGTATCTTGAAACCACAATTGATGGATTGCCTCTCCACATGGGAGGCTCTTGATAGAACTACCTGCATCACTTTCTCCAAATTTAAAGGGACTGTACAGTACTGGTTGAGGAGGGGATTCATGTTTTGAACATTCCTAAGTGAGATAATGAGAAACCTCGTATGAAATATGAAAGAGCATGTAATTTTTAAGAAGGATTCAACATTTATTTGATGAAAATTGGTTTTCAAATGGCTGAGATATCCAAAAAAGCTATAATAATAAAAGGCGACAGGCTACGCCTTTTATTAGGATCTCTTTGTTTCACCTTGTTTTTGGATATCTCAGCCATTTCAAAACCGATTTTCATCAAAGAAACTTTTGATACCCGTTAGAATTGCATGCTCTTTGACATCTCATAGAGTGGTTTCTGAATATCTCGCAAAACGTTACAAGCTAAATCCCCAACTCGACCGGAACTGTACACACCCTTTAAGGATCATTTAAACTAACAATACAAAACCACAACCCTCACCAATACTTTGAGTTATTTCCTGATGGAAAGCCCTACATGAGTACAGGCTGTAGAGCACCTCTACCATTCTGATATTTTTGTTAGAGATGATTAAAAATAGTTTAAAACATACATTTATGTATTGGACCAGAGACTGAAAAATACAGTTGTTGACAAACAAATTGAAGCAATGATTCAGAACAATTAAGTTCCTCTTTCTGCAAATATTCCTAACTTCTTCATATACCAATCTACAAACAGCTACCAGTACTGGCATAGCCTTTTCTTGGGGGTCATTATCAAGTATTTCACATCTTGTGGGCTTGTGGACCATCATTTGAAACATGATTGGAGTTATGATTTAAAGCACCCTCCATGACTCCAGTTTGCATTCATACAACAAAAGAGAATAATTTGAATCGTGATTCTAGTGATACATCCTTACAATAGTGTTTCAAATCATGCACTCTCTCAGTATGTGTGTAAGCACTCTACAACCACTCTGCTCTTAACCTGTTGAGGACGAGTCCTGAGTATACTCGGGCAGGCATCTATGGGAAATGCATGTTGTAGCAAAATCAAACCGTCCTCAACGGGTTAACAGTACAGTAGATAAGAATAAATTGGGTTAAAGGGACTGTACAGTACTGGCTGAGGTGGGGATTCATGTTTTGAACATTCCTAAGTGAGATAATGAGAAACCTCTTGTGAAATGTGAAAGAGCATGTAATTTTAAGAAGGATTCAACGTTTATTTCATGAAAATTGGCTTTCAAATGGCTGAGATATCCAGAAAAGTGACAATAATAAAATGCGACAGGCCACGCCTTTTATTAGGATCTCTTTGTTCTACCTTGTTTATGGATATCTCAGCCATTTCAAAACCGATTTTCATCAAAAAAACTTTTAATACCCCTTAGAATTGCATGCTCTTTGACGTCTCATAGAGTGGTTTCTGAATATCTCGCAAACCGTTAAAAGCTAAATCCTCACCTCAACCAGAACTGTACACACCCTTTAATCACATGCCTATGTTTTCTCTTGTTTCTTTCTTTCTCAGGGTGAAAGGATTTTCTAGTAATAGTACATTGCTGGGGTCTAAAAGACATGATATCATAATCCCAACTTCAAATGACAGGTGGCAACTTTCGCTGAGGAAACGGCATGGAATTGCAAGCGATGAGATGATTGAAAAAAATGCAGACTGACAAGTATTCATTAAATGGAATATCTTTCAGTGAATGCTCTCTCTTCCCCTAACTTCCTGGTTAATAATTCCAGAACCCAACTAGTAGAATTTTGTGACACATTACAATAAGCATTATTCAAATGAAATAAACAATGTGGGTATTAGGGTTCTGCAAAGTATAAGGAGAAGACACGTCTCCTTTGACAGAATTTCAAACAATTGTACATGTAGTCCCTTCTGTTAACCCATTGAGGAGAAGTCCCAAGTACATAATGCACACTTGGGCAGGTGTCAATGGGTAATGTGTGTTGTAGCAAAATCAGCCCGTCCTTCTTCTCTTTCATCTTATTAAACCCACTTTTCCTTGTTTACTTTTCCTGCCCAACAGATAAATGTTTTTGACATTTGCCAACAATGCCACCTGGAAAATAGAACCCTGTTAGCTCAATCAAGTCTTTATGGCATAGCTAAGCTTTCCTGTTGTGACATACAAAAGTAGCAGCAGTAATGAAGGATGGTTCATCTGATTTACTAGTTTGGCATTTATGAAATAATCACTGCTTACAATTTCCTGTTACAACCATTGCAAAAGACTTTTGTTTGTCAGATGGTACCTGTGGCACAATATGTATATCTCATTCATTTAAAGGATCTCACTTGTAATCATTGTATATAATGCTGGTGGAAAGTATATTCCACAATTTTATTTTTGGACAATAACAAAGATCCAATTCAATTCAATTCAATTCAATGCAATTCAATTCAATTCAATTCAATTCAATTCAATTCAATTCAATCCAATCCATTCCATTCCATTCCATTCCAATTCATTTCTTTTCATTTTATTTCATTTCAATTCAATTCAATTGTAGTCAAATGAAGTCAATGCACTGCCCATTTTCTACTACTAAAGAATAAGGCAAATGAAAGTAACAATGAATTTCAAGTACACTTTTTTTTTTTTTTTTCCTGGGGAAACGAACCACAAAGATCTTAAACCCTGCAGTGTTTGTTCAGTGTTAACACCCTTTTGGTTCTTAAATTCCCTTATGAATTCTCCATTTCTTCTGGCTTAATTCCAGTCTAGTGTCATGCAAGCTATCTCCTTGAAAACCCAATGACTCATTACAAATTTGGCTGAAACTTTTCTCACGACTCTTTACTTAGACTTGGATTTCACCCTTGACAATTGCTTATTGCAGACAGGCTTAGCCCTCACAGTGGTGACCAAAAGCTTGACCTACTATCAGCTGATTGACAGCTGATGCTACAGCCACTAGGATAAGGGGGTTCACACAGCAGCTTGGGAGTGAGACTTGGATCGCAACCCTAAAATCGATATTTTGATCATGATCCAAATCTCACTAATTTGTTGTGTGAATGCCAGAAAGTCGAAAAATTGCAATTTGGATCGTGACCCAAATCTGGCTTTATTTGTGCAAGTTTTTTTTTTTCCAAATAATTGCTATGTTTCCCCAAATACTAAATACCAAATGCTCCACACTGTGTGCTGTTGGAACAGTGATTTGAACATCATTGTTTTCATGCCAACAATGAATCACCATTTTCACTGTGGGCTGGGGTGGCATAGCATGGTCCCTATGTCAAACTGTCACATATTCGTCAGTCCAAAGTTGTCTCTCATTAAAGTGTTCTAAAAAGATCATATTGTAATGGGGACTAGAAACGCAGACTAGAAACAAAAAATAACCTGACATCCCTGAAATGTACCCTTTTACCTTGGAAATACTCACTTACATGCATGTTTAAGAAACATCCCCATTGATAAGCAGCAGAAGAAAAAACCCGAAGCAGTGAATTTTGCTGTAATCTGTAAGCAATCAAATGTCTCTTTTATTTGTAATTGGTTTGCTCTATTGTACGGACTCACATTTATAAATGTGCAAGCATAGAGCTGCATCAAATGCATTTCTGATGGTCATTGCCTTTATTTCTATATTTTGATATCCTTGGGATATCTTTTCAGAAGGAAGTGTGTGCATGTCTTTCAGTTGTTATCACTTCCCATTCCCACAAGGCACTTTGTCAATGAAGTTGGCAAGTGACGGGAGATCTGATTCCCAAGTGGTTTGTGGGTTCAACACTACAGAGTGTAAGATGTGTTAGGAAATAGACCAGTTATATGATTTCAAAGATTCTCAGAATGGCATACATAAAATAATGATCACCCACCTCTAAACTCTGCTACAGCTATTACTATAACAACAATTACTCCTGCTACTTCTACTTCTACCACTACCACTTATCCTATTTTTAACTACCATCATCACTACCACTACTATTACTGCAATCAATATCAATGTTGGTATAAATGCTGCTGAGATATGTTAAGTAATATCATATCTACATGAATTTACTCAAGTTTACCTGGACTTCACATTTTTTTTACACACCATGTAATCAGACACAGAAACACAAAAAATTCAAGGGATTTATCTCTTCTCTCTCTTTTTTTTTTTTTTGACTTTTCGAAAGCTAACACTGCAAAGCCAAGTAGTAAGGCTTTATTGTCCTAGAAGCCTTTTGAAGGATCAAACCCCTAAATGTGGTATACTCAGCCATAATCCACTAAATCGCAAGGATCATCTTCTTACACTAATCCCGGTTCATTGATCAATTAGTCTGGTAGTGGCCCTGGTAGGAGTCTGCGGGGAAGACTCAAGGGTTGGCACTCAATGCTCTCTCAGACTCATTTTGTCTCATCTCAATATTATTGTTGGAAAACCTCAGGCAGCATAGCCTTGGTTCAAGGCTACGGAAAAGATCAGAACGGGGAAAGATTATGACATCAAACATCATAAGATTACTCACTATCTACATTTCTAATGAGGGAAACCCATCATACAGCTTAAAAAAATAATCCATACTGCCTATGAACCACAAGAAGAAAGCTTCACAGGAGCGGTATACTCTAAAGTGAAATATCAAGACATGATTTGAAGTCATCTTTCTAACATTATGAAATGTTGGGATGCCAACAGAATTTTGAGCAAGGCCAGTCAGCAGTAGACCTCTTATATCATATTGGATATCGCAACCTGGCTGTTCTCACAAAACCGAAGCTAGACCTTATACAATGAAGTCTGAATAGAGCTGCTAGAACTGTCGTTCAACACTTCCGCTTATAGTGGTTGTACTCTCATTTAGGAATATCGTACTTCTCATGTTTCAAAAGGGATTCTGCTGGTTTTGAAGAGGAAACGTTGGCAACCAATATACTCTCATGGCATAATAACAAACAAAGATCACCATGAGAGGTTTATTTACAGTGTGTAAGTAGATCATGATCAAATGTGGCCATTCGAAGTGTAGTACAGAGAGTAAACACAAAGGGTTACAGAGGAGATATTATTCTTTTTTAGGGTCAAATTCCCTTTTAAACAAGTCTGTTTTACACAGTATTTTCTTCTTCCACAGCTGCACTGAGATCAATCATTACAACGGATGGATATCATAAAACATTTTCACTTTCGGTCTGACAGCTAGCTGAGGTAATGCTTCTTTAAAATAAGTATGTAGACCACAAAGTTGATTGCAAATTAAATGCACTTATATAATTGTATTCATTCTAGATACTTCCTTTCACTTTCATTTTCTTAATACAGAATGTACAAATCTACCATGCAAATACTTCAGGTAAGCATGACATTATTGGTATTCTGATCCTATAAGAAATCTGATGGCCCGTCACTTTGCTTTCCGATTTACTTGCATTGTTAAGTTGCACACACACTAACCCGAAGAGAAAACCTATTAGTTGCATTCTGCTATAAAGGCAGGCAGTAGAACAATAATCTTCCTTCAGTCAGCAAAATCCTAGGATTACTGAAATAAGAGGCCTTCAAACATGATAGAAGTCTCTTTCAGTCCTGCTGCCTTTTAGCTAACTTTTAAGCAATAAAGAGACATGAAATCCACAAAGTGTCTTCCAAGCACATTGATTTTTTTTTTTTTTTGGGGGGGGGGTATGCTATCTCATTGTAATTGTCTGTACTTAACTGCATGTAGAAGAAAAAAATACAAATAGCATCATCTAGTGTCAGTCAAACTGATGTAAATATGTTTTCTTGCTTATTAAAAGGTCATCATATATTTACTAAGGCTTTAAGGTGAAGAAAGAACTCTCCTCCCCCCCCCCCCTCCTGAAACTAGGTTGCACCAAAACGTTCCAAACATACAAGAGCAAAACATATGCTGCATGACCACCCATAGGACCTGGGGTAGGTCAAGGGGTCTTGTAATGAAATAGGTCCTACCATCTACCCAAGACTGGATGAGTGAAAAACAAAACTGCAAAGGCCCTTAACCCGTTGAGGATGAACTGATTTTTATACAAACACGCATTTCCCATAGACACCTGCCCGAATATACTCTGGACTCGTCCTCAATGGGTTAAAGGGATTGTATAGTTTTGGTTGAGACCTAATTTCAGGTTTCTAACATTTTTTTGTGAGATAATGAGAATCCTCTTATGAAATATGAAAGAGCATGTAATTCCATGAGGAATTCAATGTTTATTTGATGAAAATTGGTTTTGAAATAGCTGAGATATCCAAAACAGAGCGATTCTAATAAGTGTGGGACCCACACTTTATTACGATCGCCTTTGTTTTACTTTGTTTTTGGATGTTTCAGTCCTTCCAAACCCATTTTTCATCAAATAAACTTTGAATTCCTCTTAAAATGGTTAGCTCTGTACTATTTCATAAGTGCTTTCTTGGTACCTTGCAAAAAGTTAAAAGCCCAATTTTAATCTCCACCAATACTGTACCATTCCTTTAACACACAGCGATAATTGACAGGTTATGAAAATTGACTTTTTCAATGCAATGATAATCCTGTATGTGGGCTGAAAAAAAATAAACAAAAAAATCACCAACTAGAGAAGCACTCTGAGAGCGCAGACCTCCGCCAAGCAGCTAATTTCCACCAATAATCCTGTTCTTCCAGAGATTAGTGATTTCCACCCATACGTATTGCATGCTAAAAATCATCCAATTCCCAAATATCGAAGGCTTTTGCTACGTCATCAACCCTCAGCTGTGTGGTGCGCCTCGCAGTAGAGCACGCACTTTAGTGCGCGTATGAAAACCTCACAAATATACGCAGCTTGTACTCATAAGGTAGGGTCAAGTTCATTGACCCTACTTGCCCAAAATATCGAAAATCCTTCATAAATTCAAAAAAAAAATTCTTGGATCACTACCAAAATTTAATCATTTGTTACTTGTGTCATTCTCAACCTTTCCTGCAAGTTTCATCCAAATCCGTTTGCAACTTATGAGTTATTTTGCACACAGACAAACAAACAAACAAACGGTAACGAAAACATAACCTCCTCCCTTGGCGGAGGTAATTAATGTGATATGCAAGATTGGCCTGTCTTTATATTCATAAGAAACAGTCATGATAATTTGCCATGTGCAGTGTGTGTGAATGGTGAACGACAAAAAAAAAGTTGTAGAAAAAAAATCTGATTAAATATAACTCGCAGCATTAGGTCCAAATTGAGGGACTAGGATCATAAGCCAATAATGGCTTTAGGCATCCATGGCTCTGAGCATCACAGTGCTGCGCTTGCAGCCAAATTCGTTTTTTGGACCACATGGGGAATGAACTTTTTGCATCGCAATCCAAAAACTGATAACTCTATGTCAATGGGCCTTTAAGAAAGATTTTGCTCGGCATGGAATTGCCATCAACACTGTTGCTCTTTGGTATAATATTCATGTGTTGATTTTTTCCCCCCCTTCCACTAGTGTGATGCGATGTACAATTTATAATAGGGCTCCTACAGACATCTGAGATAGAGAAATATTAGCAGACATACGATCTTACATAAACATATCCATAAACTCTCCCCCGCTGCACATACATCCCTCCATTGACTTTGCTCTTGTGCAATATATATAGTTACAACTTTATATAGCAACAATTCAAAGGAAACGTTAAACACAGATTTTATATATATAAGCCATCATTATTGCAGAGTGTGTGCCAATATTGTTAAATTGTCCATATTTTTTTTTTTCTTTGCAATAAGCACTGTACTAAGTATTGTGGCTTCTTAGGGTGGGATTTCACGGAGCACGCGAACGATTTGCGAAGGACGCGAATGACAAAATCCAACATTCGGAAAAGTTTTTTTCTCCGAATGTTTTCCGACAATGAAGCCGAAAACTATTCTTGCGCAATTTGTGCGAAGTTTTCACAACGTATGTGCGAATGTCGTGTGTATCATTGCTAAAGTACAGCATGTTACGTACACGAAGAACACGCGACGGAAATGCGAACAACGAAAAATGTTCAATAATCATGGGAGAAAATGTACCCAAGGAGAGGTGGAAGCTGTCTTGAGTTGAATTTTTTTCTTTCCTCTATTTCTCCTTTCTTTTTCTCTCATTTTTCTATTGTGTGCTTGCCTACATTTTTTTTTTTCCGGGACGTATCTCCACTAGTAAAGCATATGATCTTTTTTTTTTTTTTTTTTTTTTTTGCAGTTCCTCCAACATAATCTTTATACTTCAAATGAAATTTTACATACTTTAGATTAATTTTAACTGTATTCTGCGATTTTTTTTTTGTATTTCAAACATTTCTTTCTCTTTGCTAGTCTTTAATTTCTTTTGTTACTATAGTTGTTAATAATTGTTTGATGTTTAGGTGTATGCTACGATTTTTATTTGTAGAAAACGTATAGGTCATACATCCCCCAAACGTGCGCTAAACGTTCGCGAGAATGTCTCAAAAGGTACGCGAACAGTTTGCGATTACATCGTAAAATGATCGCAAAAACTTCGCAGATTTCGCGTAACATACGCGAGACATTCTCCAAAGTTTCGGAGTCTGTTTGGGGTTTCACGAACATTTTGCGAACATCACGCGTGTCTTGCGAAGGTCTTACGCATATGACGAGGCTTTAAAGACACTTTCGAGAACAATTCACGAGCAAATCACGACCAAGTGTGCGGAAAAGGTTCGCAGAAAATTTCAAACTTTTTTGAAATTCTCGCCGAAGTAAAAACGACATTCGCGAACAATTGACGACGCTTGGCGATCTTTTGCAGACCAAAATGCGAATGCTGGATTTTGCCATTCGCGTCCTTCGCAAATCGTTCGTGTGCTCCATGAAATCCCACCCTAAGGCAAACATCGATGTAATACTGTAAAACAAGGAATGTTCGCGTGCATTTTAATTTCACAAATTTCGCGAGAGCCAAAATTCGCGAAATTAAAATGCATGCAAGATTTTTTGTCTGCATACACATTACATGATGCGGAAAGCCGATACGATGCAGTACAACGTTCACTGTACAGTTCGCTGACTTGTACTGTACAGCTACTACTACGAGTGTACTGAGTAACCTACATCAATAGTATATATACCTAGTGCACGATAAAGTTGTAAAACAAACAGTACTAGTAGTATCCTAGCACCCTGTCACTCAAGATTCCTTTCAAAAGCCTCCCAAAATACTAGGAACTTCCAAACAATCAAAAGAAACTAGTATACTAGTAATCGAAATTTGGTACTCGTAAATTGAAGTCGCTACTATGTACAGTACCTCCTCTGACCAATGTCTACATTTAAATGAATGCTGATACTTAGTACTAGAATGCACACTTGCATTGCGCACGCACTGCAAAAGCTACGTACGTCCGTGCTTGCAGCTTTACTGAGTTCTGAATTCTGGATCTGAGCATCGACGATTTGCCGTGCTAGTGGTATGAAGCTCCTTGGTAGTATCTACTATGATGACGGACACAATGTACATTATGTGGATGCGGCGAGCTGGCTAGCATGCATACAAACACTTGCGTTTCTCGGGCCAGCGCCCGTGCGGTGTGTGTGAACATGTCATGCTCTGATCTCTACTAGTTACTAGTACTCGTACAGCACAGTACAGTACAATGTGCATATGTTCAAGGTGAGCGCTCAAGAGGAATGACCAGTTTACCCCTTCCAAGCAATGGAACTGATCCAATTCGTGCACACTTCTACTACGTGTAGTACCGAGTATCCTCGAGTGTGTACAGTATTAGCATGTATGTACGGTACACACAGCTTCCTAATAAGCCAAGGCCTAGCGCGAGTGCCTCCGTTTCTTTTCTTTTCTTTCTTTTTTTTTAATGAG